>NW_022169641.1:0-1041 GCF_008728515.1 Papio anubis | reverse complement strand
AAACAAGTATAAAGTCATACTTTTGCCAAAGATGATACAATTAGCTTGCATCCAACTAAAAACACACTAACCCTTTCCTCAGAAAAAGAATCAAACTGAATACATGATATGCACTTTTCTCTTTGATGTACTGTAACCTAAATACCATGTGTAATAAAAGTTACACCATCATTAATAAAAGGGAACTATTGTTAACACATCTTATGTTTTATTACAAGATGATCAGGAAAAGTTGAAAAGAAAGGTATTTGCTCAAAGCATGTATGGATACATACACACAGACAGAAATATCATTATAAAAACATAAGGAAGTAATGCTGATAACATTTACCGTCCTTATTTCTGTAAGTGCTCACATGGTTACAGCTGGTTATTTATTTATTTACTTATTTATTTGAGACAGGGTCTTGTTCTGTTGCCCAGGCTGGAGTGCAGTGGCATTACCTCGGCTCACTGCAACCTCCACCTCCTGGGCACAAGTGGTCCTCCTAGCTCAATCTCCTAAGTAGCTGGGACTATAAGCACACCTCCAAGTCTGACTAATTTTTTGTATTTATTTTCAGTAGAGATGGAGTGTCAGCATTTTGCTCAGGTTGGTCTCACATTCCTAGACTTAAGCAATCCACCTGCCTCAGCCTCCCAAAGTGCTGGGATTACAGGCATGAGCCACTGTGCCGGCCACAACTAGTATTTATAAATACTTTTGTTGTTTTTCACTAATCACCCCATATTCCCATTGCTTTCAGCAAGTCCGTCAACTGATCAGGTTTCTTTTCCTGCTTGGGTGACTCAAACCTTCATTTCTGAAGGGAATGGGTCATTAGAAGTCCTACCTGACTTGGGTTGTTGTAGTTTTTATTGACTTTAATTATAGGGCAAAGTATTACTAAGAGATGCTCTAAAAGATCTCCTGTGTTGCAGATATAGTCCTATTACCGCTATTGTGTAGTAGCAGACCAATTCCCCATGATGACCAGGACCAATCACCCCAGAGGGTGCAGTCACTCCTTCCTTTGTTGATTCAGAATCATGAGGAGCTGA
>NW_022169640.1:0-1041 GCF_008728515.1 Papio anubis | reverse complement strand
GCCTCAGCCTCCTGAGTGGCTGGGATTACAGGCACCCACCACCATGCTCGGCTAATTTTTGTATTTTTAGCAGAGACGGGGTTTTGTCATGTTGGCCAGGCTGGTCTCAAACTCCTGACCTCAAGTGATCCGTTCCTCTTGGCCTCCCAAAGTGCTGGAATTACAGGCATGAGCCACCGCACCCGGTCCCGAAGTGTATTTTGTATGCGGAGGTCAGCAGCTGTGCTTGGGGAGGCCCAGCCAGGCACCACCCGTGGGTCGTGTGAAAAACAGTCTTGCCTGAGTTTGTGTCCTCTTTCTAAATGGCAGCAGATGCGTAATTTGTTTTTGACTCTGCAGCTGGTGTGGACCACCTGCTTTCACCTTTCACTAGCCTCTGAGTTTCTGTGATTCCTGTTGGGAGAAAAGCTGAGTGTTGGGAGAGAAGCTGAGGCAGGGCTTGCTAGATTTGCCGGCTCCTTGCTTCTAGCACTCCCATTATCTCAAGTAGCCATATGTTTCTCATTCACTTGATACACTATTTCTTTTCAACCCTCACATCCTCACCACCTGTTTCCTTGGTAGATCATCAATAAATAGCATGCGCTCCCACACTCACAATGGCCCCCTGGTCCCATTTTCTCTCTCAAACTGTCTTTTTCTCATTCCTTTGATGCCCCCAGTCTTTGTCGCCCCCGCGGCCTGGTGTTGGGTCTCATCACCCCAACAGATTCCCATTCTAAAGATGAGGGAACCCAGAGGTGGAAGGTAGAGTTAGCGTAAGAACCATTTCTTCTGACCCGAAATCTTTCAGTTCTAGCACGCTACCATCCACACTTTAAAAAACTCTGAAGTAGGCAGAGAATTCCCTCTTGTTGGAGGAACTGCTTTGAGAGATGTGGTTTTACTGGATGAGGCTTTGGAAACCGACCTGAGGCAGGCACCAGCACATCCTGAGAGGGGTGTGACCTGGCACACAGGCCCAGCCTGGGCTTCATGTCTCAGCTGGCAAGACGGCCTGCTCATTGCCATTCCAGGCCGGGCAGGGCCAAGGGGCTTGGG
>NW_022169639.1:0-1041 GCF_008728515.1 Papio anubis | reverse complement strand
GCTGTTGTCAACTCTTGTTTGAGTTGGGCAAAGCACTGTAAGACTTGTTCACCAATTTGTCCTGCTATTAAAATATCATCCATATAATGTATAATATACATTTGTGTCCATATTTTTCTGACTGGTTCTATAGCAGAGGCTACATATTTTTGACATAAGGTAGGACTACTGGCCATACCCTGAGGTAAGACTCTCCATTGGTAACGTTTCATTGGCTGCCTAAAATTTGTAGATGGAAGACTAAAGGCAAACCTTTTCTGATCAGCAGGATGAAGGGGGATTGTAAAGAAGCAATCTTTAAGGTCAATAATGATTTTAAAATATTTTTGAGGAATCGCAATTGGTGAGGGCAGTCCCGGTTGTAAGGCACCCATAAGGACCATAGTGATATTTACTGCTCTTAAATCTTATAAGAGTCTCCATTTGCCAGACTTTTTCTTAATGACAAAGATAGGTGCATTCCAAGGGGAATTACTTTCTGTAATATATCCTGCTAGCAGTTGTTCCTGCACTAACTGTTGGGCAGCACTTAGCTTATCATTAAGTAAAGGCCACTGATCAACCCAAACGGGCTCATCTGACTTCTAAGTAATGGGGTCAGCGCACTTTTGGGGTGCAGGTATGTCAGTGGCCTGGGCTAAAAATTTCCAAACCCTTTTTTATCAAGTTGTCCTGAGACTGGTATGGGCTGTGGAATACCGTTTTCCTTTTTTCCAAGACCTTTACCAGGGGTGTATCCCTGAGTTAGCATTTGTGCAGTAACTATATCATTTGGGCTGCACATTGTAATTTTCATTTGGGAGAGCAGGTCTCGTCCCCAAAGATTAACAGGTAAGTGAGGGATGATAAATGGCTTAATGAGGCCTGAATTGTTTTCTTTATCTGTCCATGTTAGGTATTTAGAACTTTGTTTAGGATTACTGCTTTGTCCAATTCCTCTCAGGTGAGTTAAAGTCTCTGTGGTAGGCCAATGAGAGGGCCCATCTTCTTGTTCAATGATGGTTACATCGGCCCCTGTGTCTATTAGCCCAGTAAATGCCT
>NW_022169638.1:0-1041 GCF_008728515.1 Papio anubis | reverse complement strand
TCCTCTCTGGTTGTCATTTTGTACCCATTGGCCAACATCTCCCTATCCTCCCTCTCCCATCTCCTTCCCACACGCCCTTCCCCATAAAACAGATGCATGTATCAACACATCAAATCATACTCATAATAATGTGTCAACTAAAATACTTTTTTAATTAAAAAAAAAAAGTCATGGACACACACACACACACACACACACACACACACACACACACACCCTTAAAGCTAGGAAGCCTTCCCAGGATTCACTAATAGAACAGGAGACAGGCCTCCAATTCTAATCTGACTCGGGGAGGTGAAGAGTCTGGTTTGCACCTGTTCTCGGGCATCCATGTGCTGTTGTGGCAATGGGTGTTCAGACCTCCCAGAGTCTTTCTGGAAATGCAGCCTTTCCCTGACTGCAGTTAAACATCCTGAGATAGAGGATGGAAGCTGTATTTTTATGCTGTCCCATGAACAGCTGAAGCAGCATTGAGTGTGACAAGGAATGACTGTGGAAACAGGCAACTGAATCGATGTCTTCATGTTCCCCACAGGAAGACCCCAGGGCTGATGTCAAGCCGTACGATGTGACACGGATGGTGTCCATGCCCCAGACGACAGCAGGCACCATCCTGGACGGGGTGAACGTCGGCCGTGGCTATGGCCTGGTGGAAGGACATGACAGGAGGCAGTTTGAGATCACTAGTGTCTCCGTGGATGTCTGGCACATCCTAGAATTTGACTATAGCAGGCTCCCCAAACAGAGCATCGGGCAGTTCCACGAGGGGGATGCCTATGTGGTCAAGTGGAAGTTCATGGTGAGCACGGCAGGTTAGTGAGCGCTTATGGTTTTTTCCAGCTGAAAGAGGCTGGTCTGGCAGCCCTGCGGGAGCCAGCTTCCCCAATGAGCTGTGTTGTGCTCTCTGCTGGGTGTGTGCAGTGGGGCACTGCAGTCATGTGCCTTTGAGAGCCACCTAGTAAACCACAGAGATGAAAAGAAGTAAGACCAAATTCCTAACAACCTAGCATTGCCAAGGCCACTGGTGTTCACCTGTAGAAA
>NW_022169637.1:0-1041 GCF_008728515.1 Papio anubis | reverse complement strand
GAACAAGGAGCAGCCTGTAATATCAAGCTTCAGACATAGACAAGTAAGCTGGAAGCTTGCCCGGGTGAATGCCGGCAGCTGTGTGAATAGGAATCGGACACCTGGGACTGGGCTTGTTCACAATGGCGACTCCATCTTCTCTTCTCTTTGCCAGGCACGTTTACAGTAAGCAGACAGCATGGTGCCGGCCAAGTGGCAAGCCCATTTGCATAATAGGATGAGGGTGGGGTGAACAGCCTTCCACTTGCACTATGGAAATATCACACCTGGTCCAACCAACCTGCGGGCCCTACATAAATCAGACACCATCTCCTCAAGCCTGCCTGTAAAATCCGATGCACTCCCACTCCAGGCCAGAATTCCCTTTTGGGTGCCCCTCTCTCTCACAAGAAGAGAGCTGTTCCCCTTTGTCTTTCTTTTGCCTATTAAACCCTTTGCTCCTAAACTCACTTCTCGTGTGTCAGTGTCCTTCATCTTCTTGGTATGAGATGACAAACCCTTAGTATTTACCTGAGACAACGACACCTCTTCAGCAGGTGGTCATCGGACTGGTGGAGCTTAAGACTCATGTCCATGATCAACTGCAGGGTGACTGGAATGTTGTCCTCATCCAGGGACGGAGATGGTGTCTGTCTCCTCTCAATATTTTACATGTTGTAAACCAAAAATAAACATCCAAACCACTTCCTCCCAATCATTTTAAAGGACACCCTCAGCCAGTGTGCTCAAAAGTTAACCTGAAAGACTGGCTCAAGCAGTCATGGAAAGCAAGTGTTGAACATGCCTCATTATGCTCTCTTCCCTTTTGGAATTCAGGAAAAGCTGATCAGGATTTACCATCAACAGAGACCTTAAGTCTGATCAGAAATATTTACAATCTATTCTCTCTCTGAAGCCTGGCACCTGGAGGCTTGATCTGCATGAGAAAATTTTGGACTCCACAACCTCTTATCATAACCCAGACATTCCTTTCTGTTGATAACTCAACCAATTGCCAATTAGAAATATTAAAAATCTACTTATAACCCAGAAGCACTACCC
>NW_022169636.1:0-1041 GCF_008728515.1 Papio anubis | reverse complement strand
GAGGATATTTCCTTTGACCCTATAGGCTTCAAAGGGATCCGAAGTATCTGTTCTCAGATTCCACAGAAATAAGGCTAGCAAAGAGATCCACGAAATACAGATGTAACTCTGTGAGGTGAATTAACAGAACACTAAGCAGTTTCTCAGAAAGCTTCTTTCCAGACTTCATCGGAGGATATTTCCTTTTTCACCATAGCCCTCTATGGGCTTCCAAATATCACATTTCCAATTCCACAAGAACTGTCTTAGCGAAAGGCTTCTTGAGGGGAAAGCTGTAACTCTGTGAGATGATTTCACAGAACACAAAGAAGTTTCTCAGAAGGATTCTTTCTCTTTGTTATCGGAGGATATTTTCTTTGGCCCTATGGGCTTCAAAGGGATCCGAAATATCTGTTCTCAGATTCCACAGAAATAAGGCTAGCAAAGAGATCCACGAAATACAGATGTAAGTCTTTTAGATGAATTAACAGAACACTAAGCAGTTTCTCAGAAAGCTTCTTTCCAGATTTCATCTAAGGATATTTCCTTTTTCACCAGAGCCCTCTATGGGCTTCCAAATATCACTTTGCCAATTCCACAAGAAATGTCTTAGCGCAAGGCTTCTGGAGGGGAAAGCTGTAACTCTGTCAGATCATTTCCCAGAACACAAAGAAGTTTCTCAGAAAGGTTCTTTCCTTTGTTATCGGAGGATATTTCCTTTGGCCCTATGGTCTTCAAAGGCATCCGAAGTATCTGTTCTCAGATTCCACAGAAATAAGGCTAGCAAAGAGATCCACGAAATACAGATGTAACTCTGTGATTGGAAGTCACACATCACAGAGCAGTTTCTCAGAAAGCTTCTTTCCAGATTTCATCTGAGGATATTTCCTTTTTCACCATAGCCCTCTATGGGCTTGCAAATATCACTTTGCCAATTCCACAAGAACTGTCGTAGCGAAAGACTTCTTGAGGGGAAAGCTGTAACTCGGTGAGATGATTTCACAGAACACAAAGAAGTTTCTCAGAAAGCTTCTTTCTCTTTGTTATAGGAGGATATTTCCT
>NW_022169635.1:0-1041 GCF_008728515.1 Papio anubis | reverse complement strand
TCATGTATTTAATCCATTTGGATTTGACTTTTGTGAATGGTGAGAGGAATTGGTGCAGTTTCATTCCCTGCATGCAGATAACCCGTTTTCCCCACATCGTTTATTGAAAAGACTGTCCTTTCCTGATTGTAGGTTCTTGTTACCTTTGTCAAAATGCATTGGATTGGCTGGGCATGGTGGCTCACACCTGCAATCCCAGCACTGTCAGAGGCCAAGGTGGATGGATCACCTGAGACCAGGAGTTCGAGGCCCGCCTCGCCAACATAGTAAAACCCTGTCTCCACTAAAAGTACAAAAATTAGCTGAGCATGGTGGTCAGCGCCTGTAATACCACTACTCGAGAGTCTGTGGCAAGAAAATTGCTTGAATTCAGGAGACGGAGGTTGCTGTGAGCCGAGATTGCACCTCGGCACTCCAGCCTGGTTAACAGAGCAAGATTCCATCTCAAAAAAAAAAAAAAAAGAAAAAATGCCATTGAATGTAGATGCATAGATTATATCTGTGTTCTTCATTTTGCTCCATTGTTCTACACACTTTTCTTCATGCCAACATCATGCTGTTTTGTTTACTATAGCTCCGTAACATATTTTTAAGTCAGGTAATGTGATATTCCTGTTGTCTCTATATATCTTAAAGTCTCGAGACAAGGGGCAACACATACAAAAATCGCGGAGAAGAGAATCCCAGGACTCCCAGAGCCAGTGTTGGATAACAGAGTGTTGGCCATGAACCAACCTCAAAGATTTCCGTTGAGTAGAGGACAGGCACCCTCATTTCCTCACCTCTCTCCTGTCTCTATTCTAGGAAACCCTTCAAGTAGTTGGCCTTCACCCACTGAACCAAGCTGCAAAACCAGTGAGTAAAGAATCCCTCTTATCTCTGCTTTTGGAAACCTGGGGAGGTGGAAGCCTTGGATTCAAGCCTTCGCTCAGCACCTCCCAGCGCTGATTGTGGGCCTGTCTTCCACCATCTCTCTGAACTCCAGACACTCCAACAGCAAAAGGGATCTTGGCCCAGCACAGGGCTCAGTGAAGTCTCTTA
>NW_022169634.1:0-1041 GCF_008728515.1 Papio anubis | reverse complement strand
AACAATTAGGTTTTATTTCTTCTATATAACTGTATATCTGTATTCAGGAATCGACCTCTCTTTATCCCCTTCTGTCTTGTATCCATCCAGGCTTCTGGTAACCAACAATCTGCTCTATAACTTCAGGAGGTCCAGTTATCTTAGTTTTGAAGTTTTGACATCAAAGTAAGAAGATTCAATATTTGTCTTTCTTTGCTTGGCTTATTTCACTTAATATAATGACTTCCAGTTCCATTCACATTGTTTCAAATCATAGGATATTGTGTTTTATGACAGAATAATGTTCTACTGCATACACAGATTACATTTTCTCTATCTATGTGTCCCTGCAGACACTGAGGTTGCTTTCACATCTGGGCTATTGTGAGTAGTGCTGCAAAGAACATGGAAGTGCAAATGTCAGGCCAACAAAGAGAATAAATAATTTTCACAAGAGGAGAAACTGCTGGATATCAGTGTTGGGTTTTGTTCATAGACACATCTGTACTGAGTGAGAAACCATGAAGTCAAGGGAGGAGTCTAGAACTTGTTCAAGTGAAGCATCAGCATATTTCTCCAAGGCACCCATTGTCACCACATCACAAGGGTGATGAATTTTTGAATGTCATTAAATACGATTTCCCAGTAAGTAACCATGTTTCTGTGAAATTCAGTTAAAATGCCAAGGGTGTGTCCAGATCACTCATGCACAAATACAGAAAATTTGCTTTTGCATTTGTGGCTATCTAGAGACAAAGTGCACTGAGACTTCAGCAGGTTACAGAGATCTGTTTAAGTTTGGGATCCCAAAGGAGAGTGCCTCTTAGTGAAGCTTGTATATAAATTAAGTAGGTCGGCTGGGCGCGGTGGCTCAAGCCTGTAATCCCAGCACTTTGGGAGGCTGAGACGGGCGGATCACGAGGTCAGGAGATCGAGACCATCCTGGCTGACATGGTGAAACCCCGTCTCTATTAAGAAATACAAAAAACTAGCCGGGCGAGGTGGCGGGCGCCTGTAGTCCCAGCTACTCGGGAGGCTGAGGCCGGAGAATGGCGTGAACCC
>NW_022169633.1:0-1041 GCF_008728515.1 Papio anubis | reverse complement strand
AGATACCATCCCAAACCAGTCAGAATGGCTTTTATTAAAAAGTTTAGGGAAAAAAACAAAAACAGTCGCTGGTGAGGCTGCAGGGAAAAGGGAAAGCTTATACGCAGTTGGTGGGAATGTAAATTAGTTCAGCCATTGTGAAAAGCAGTTTGGAGATTTCTCAAAGAATTTAAAACAGAACCTCCATTCAACCCTACAATCTCATTACTGGATATATATCCAAAAGAAAATAACTCATTCTACCAAAAAGACACACGCACTTGTATGTTCATCACAGCACTACTCACCGTAGTAAAACACAGAATCAACCTAGGTGCCCATTAATGGTGGACAAAGCGGGATACATATACACCATGAAATACTACACAGCCCTAAAAAGAATGAAATGATGTTCTTTGCAGCAACGTGGATGCAGCTGGAGGCGATTATGCTAAGTGAATTAATTTAGGAACAGAAAACCAATACCACATGTTCTCACTTATAAGTGGGCTCTAAACATTGACACTCATAAACATAAAGATGGCAACAGTAGGCACTGGACACTACTAGAGTGGGGAGGGAGGCAAAGGTGCAAGGACTGAAAAACTAACTACTGAGTACTATACTCAGACCTGGATGATGGAATCAACCATACCCCAAAACTTAGCATCACACAATGTACCCATGTAACAACATGTACACCCTAAATCTAAAATTAAAGTTCAAATTATTTTTAAAAAAGAAAATGCAACTTTAAATTACAATGAGATACCACTACGTGCTTAATAGAATGGCTAAAATTTAAAAGTCTGCCATACCAAGTACTGGTGGGCAAGTAAAATGATATCTCAAGTTCGGAAAACAGTTTGACAGTTTCTTAAAATGTTGAACGTGCATCTGCACCATGAGCCAGACATTCTACTCCCAGGTATTTACCCAAGAGAAATGAATATATATAAATCTGTACCAAAGATGTGTACACAAATTTTTATAGCAACTCTATTTCGGGTAGCCGCAAGTTGATAACAATGCAAATGTTCATCAACAGATGAACAAATTTAA
>NW_022169632.1:0-30636 GCF_008728515.1 Papio anubis | reverse complement strand
CCTGAAACCCAAATGCAACAGAATGAGCCCTGTCAGCAGGCTGCCACCAAGAAGCCAGGAGGGCTCCAGGGAGCCCAGGAAGGAGGCCAGGGAGGAAGGCACGCAGCCCAGACTCCCTTGTTTAGCCCTGGGCCTCATATCCAGCCTGGGAGAGGCCTCTGGTGGCCTCACTGCTCCAGGCCCATCCTGAAGCCATCCACCACACATGGCTGGAGGATTTTGACAGGGACCTCCCTCTCTAGCCTGGCAGGTGTCTGAGGCTCTTAGCAGGAACCCCAGGCCCTCCAAGGGCTACTCCCTGCTCTGGGAGCCCTGTGCAGAGGTGGGACCAGGTGGGGCATAGGCACTCTGCAAGCCCTGCCTCACCTTGAAGGGCTGAGCCCACCTGTCCCTCACAGCCCTGTTCAAAGGGCACCTCATCCTGGAAGCCTTCCCTGATGACCAGGCCCTCTGACTCCCTGAAGCCCAAGGGCTTGGTCTGTGCCTCTCATCAGTCACTTGTCACCCAGGATGTATCATGAGTTCTGGTTGTCTATGTCCAAGCATAATTTTCTTCTTTAGTTCTTTGGTTTTCTTCCACCCTTTATTGTTGAAATTTTCAAACCTATAGGTGAGTGGAAAGGATTGTGCAATGAACACCAACACACCTACAACCACCACTGGGATTTTACAATGAATGTTTGGTCACGTTCCTTTCTCTCTCTCTCTCTCTCTCTTTATCCATCCACCTTGGGAAAAAAATGCTTGCTTGCAATACATAGAATACATAGCCCTAACACAGCCTAGAATGTAATTTGCAACCACCCCAACTGAAGCTTTGGGGCAGCCCTCAGTCCTGCTCAGGGTGGCCAAGTTGGGCTGACCAAGGGGTGCAGGCTGACTAAGGGGCTGACCAAGGGGCCCAGTTGCTCCCTCCCGGGCACACACTGAGCCCAGGTCCGGCTGGCCAGGGCCCTTTGGACATCTGAGCGAGGAAGATATTGAAAATGCTACCTGATGGCATCAGCTTTGGAAGCAGCTGCTGTCGGTCTTAGTGGTGGGAGAGGACCCGATACTTGCCCTGAGGCGGGGCCAGGTCTGCTTGCTCAGCACAGGGCACCAAGCTGGCCTTTCCTGCTCTCTCACAGCCTCAGTGCCCCCACCAGGCCCAGGGTCTTCCGAGGACAGCATAGTATCCATCAAGTGGGTGCCCACAAGGGCTGGGCTGGCACCTTGAGCGGGAAGAGCAGGCCAGGCCTAGCTGGCTGATGTCAGCAGTCAGTGTGCGGGTCTTTGGAGTGAGGCAGGCCTCGGAGCTCCTCATCTGAGGAGCATGGTTCCCTAGGTCCCAGCCAGGAGCTGACATGGAGAAACACAAACCCACTGAGGCCTGCATTTCCCATTTTCCAAGAAAGCTAGAAATCTAGATATTTAGGGGAAATGTTCAGGCTTTTAACTGTGGGCCCCCATTTTTGAAAGTACTTGAAAGCCTCAGAAAGCATGTCAGCAGGCCAGCTTCACCCACAGCCCGCCTTGAAGGTGTGACGCTGCAGGAAGGCAGGAAGCAGGGTTCACAGGAAGCTTTCCTTGGGTGCATGAACCAGGGGCACCCCAGGCATCAGCAGGGATTGGAATGCGCGGGGCCTGGGCCAGGAGGCAGGGGTGGAGGCCAATGCCCTTGGCAGCTTCAGACCTGCGGGAACCCCAGCTGGCTCCTGGGGCCAGCCCTCACCTGCCTGTGTCCCCTGTGGTATTTGTCTCAGGGTGGGAGTCACAATGGTGGAAGGACACACTTCCTGAACCTCAGGGTGGGTGCCCTGTGGTCCTTGCTGGGTCAGGAAGAGCAGGAGGTGAGGAATCACCTGTAGGTCTCTGGAATAGCAGCTAAAACTGGGCCTCTATGATAGATTCCCCTGAGCAGTCCTGGCCCTGCCCCTGCCCCTGTGGGTGTCCTCCCTGCCACAGGCACACAGAAAGACAGGGAGGAGAGACCCCGAGTGTTCAGCAGCCCTGAAGGAGGCATCTAGGCTTGGGCACCCAGCTGAGTCATGAGACATGGTGTCTTCAGGCAGCATTATGGCTCCACTTACACCTTACATCAGGGAGGGCCTGGCTGAGTGCATGGCCAGTACCCCTGGGGCCTGAGGGAGCACCACAGATTTCAGGGCAGGAATAGCACTTTGAGCCTGCACTGTGCAGGGACCAAGGCCTTTCCTGAGCGTGTTGGTTCAGGGATGGTAGGGAGAGAGTCCTTGAGTGTGCTCAAGGCCCAGCTGCCTCCTCCTGGACCCTCAGTGACACCAGATGAAGATTTGACCCAGTGGACACATAGATGTTGGTCAAACACTGCTCCTTCCTTACAGGAGCCTCTGCAAATTCAGTTTTGGGGGAGGATCTCCAGGATCAGGGAGGTCAGAGGGGAAGCAGCCCTCCACTCTTCCACACTCAGACTTTTGAATGTTGTCCTTGCAGATCCTACCATGTGGTTATTCATGGAAATGGCTTTCAGACTCTAAAGAAACAAGACGAAGTTATTTGCAGTTATCTTCGAATGAAAGCACTATCATTGATGATTGTCTCACGGTGCCTCTGAGTCAACGTGGCCCCTAATACTGCCTTTCCCACAGCCAGCCAAGCCTCAGCCCTTGCCAGCTGTTCCCCTGTGGACCCTGTGGGGTTAGAGCCATGAGGACAAGTGGAAGGAGGCACTGGGAAGCCCGGCGCCTCCATCTGCCAAGTGAGGAAATATGCTCAGATCCCAAGAAGAGCATCTCAGATCAGGGCTTCCCCTCAGTGGGGCTGGAGTTTAGGACTGGAGTCTGCCATCACGCTGCACATCTGCCCACATGGCCTGGGTGCCCTTCCCTTGAGGCCCAGGACCAGCCCACAAGGCTGCTCTGGGAATGGTGGCAGCCCGGAGGTGGTGCAGCTTGGCCAGGTGCACCGGTGGCTTGGAGGGGTGTGTTTTGCTTTGTTGAGGGGAGGTTGCAGCCTTGGGCCTGGGCCTGGGATCTGAGCCGGTGCATTGCAATGATGACCTTGATTGGTCAAGGTGTTCTACTCCCTGGGCCTCCGTTTTTCTCAGTTTAACATGGGAGCCATATGAGTGCTGCTTGGCATGTTTCTTTAACCAAAGGCAGCAGGACCACAAATATTTTAGTTTTAGATTTTTGTTACGTTTTGGAATGTGTGCATTATGCTTATGTTTCAGCATCCCTAATCCTAAAATTTGAAATCTGAAATTCTCTAAAGAGCATTTCTTTTGAACACCATGTTGGTGCTCAAAAAGTTTCAGATTTTGAAGCATTTTAGATTATGGATTTTCATATTACAGATGGTCAGCCACAGTTGCACCTAAGCTAATAAAATCACATGTATGAAACGGTTTAGTTCATGGAAGGATATACTTGTTAAAAATCTCCTATTATTTATCAATAAGCATCAGAGGACCTCTATGACAGTGGAGTAGCCTGAGAAATGCCCAGTCCCGGGGCGAGACCACTGTGCCCTGGGTGCTGGGGAGGGGGGTGTGCTCTTCCCCACTGAGCGCCTGGGGTGCAGTTGGATTTTTGCATCCTCCTTCCTGATCTTCCCAGTTGGCCCTTTGAAATTACATTCGGTGATCTGATGATAATATATTCCACTGACATCTAATTCAGGGGCCATGTGGTGATCCCAGGATGACTGCTTTTCCCCAAAGGGCTTCTTGGCCATTTTCCTCCTTTCCATGGGTGCATACTAGGAGGGCTGGACATCGTCCCCATTCCCACTCATCAGCATTGTGTGGATGGTCTCAGGAAATTCAGTTTTTCACTGGGATTATACTTTCAGGGTATCTTAGGAACTAGAGCAGCCTTTTCTAAGGAAAGGTAATGCTTAGTGAGTACCCATCAGATGTGTACTTAAGTGCCTTCACGCTTTGTGCTGGATCCTCAAGAAATAATCTGACAGAAATTCCTTTGTATGTATCCAGCCTAAATAACGAAGACGAATAGGGGCTCTTTACAAGAGATGATGTTCATCTGAGAATGGGCATCCTGATAGAATCATGCCATAGGAAACATGCATATTCAGGAAGGTAGATTTGACAGGAGATGTGAGGGAAGGGATTACATAATTATTGAGTTAATTCTTCTTGGCTACTAAGGTCAATAATAATAATAGAGATGACCCCAGTGTGAAGGGTTGCATAGGGCAGTTGCTGGGCAGATATCCCTGTAGAAGTATTTTGTATAAGTTCACAATGGTCTTTGTACAAGGTTATGAATTTTTTGCAGATTTGTGGTAGTTTTTGTTATCAGGTATACAAGCTTGTGAATCTTCTCTTCATAAACTTCCCCAGTTCAGCTTGCCAGGATTTTTTGTTGTTGTTGTTTTTTAACATGTTAATTCTATTTTGATTCTGACAACTTTCACAGTTTCTACCTTTTTTTTTTTTTTTTTTTTTTGGTGATCTTGCTCTGCTCGCCCAGGCTGGAGTCGCAGTGCGGCGCCGATCTCAGCTCACTGCAAGCTCCGCCTCGGGTTCCGCCATTCTCCTGCCACCTCAGCCCTCACGACAGCTGGGACCACAGGCTTTACGCCACCTGCAGCGGCTAGTTTTTGTGTTTTTAGTAGAGACGGGGTTTCACCGGGTTAGCCAGGATGGTCTCGATCTCCTGACCTCGTGATCCGCCCGTCTCGGCCTCCCAAAGTGCTGGGATTACAGGCTTGAGCCACCGCGCCCGGCCCACAGTTTCTACCTTTTGATCGAGATCTTTCTGCAAATGCCTCGCAAATCAATCATTCTGTAATCAGGTTTTGACTGTCCCTGGATAATGAGAGGGGCCTGTCCTGGTTGCAGGTCTTGGTCCATTTTGGAGGGGGCAACTGGTAACTAGGAGTAAGTGTCAAACCCTTTTAGTCGCATTTGACCTTTCAAGGATGTTTGAAAGGAGTGACTCTCAGGTTAAGTCTATCTTGAGTCCATTATTAAGTTCAATTTTGTGGGTTCCACAATCTTGCTATTATCTCAAAATGATGGGCTAGCATTATGGTTACAAGTTGTACTTCTGCAAAAATTTAGCAAGTAGCATATAGAAAGTTTAAAAATGGAAAATATGGTTTGCATAATAGTTTTGATCCATGAACCTAGACTTAAAGACAACTGTATTAGTTTGTTCTCATGCTCCTAACAAAGACATACTTGAGCCTGGGTAAGTTATGAAGGAAGGAGGTTTAATTGACTCATAGTTTCACTTGGCTGGGGAGGTCTCACAATGATGCTGGAAGAGCAAGAGACATCTTACATGGTGGTAGGCAAGACAGAATGAGAGCCAAACCAAAGGAGAAACCCCTTATAAAACCATTAGATCTCCTAAGACTTCTTCACTACCACAAAAACAGCATGGGGGAAACCGCCCCCATGATTCAGTTATCTCCCACCGGGTC
Source organism: Papio anubis (assembly GCF_008728515.1). Classification (NCBI taxonomy): domain Eukaryota; kingdom Metazoa; phylum Chordata; class Mammalia; order Primates; family Cercopithecidae; genus Papio; species Papio anubis. The sequence continues at coordinate 25,227 of NW_022169632.1, read as the reverse complement.
CTTCCCATAAGTGGGAATTGTGGGAACTACAATTCAAGATGAGATTTGGGTAGGGACACAGCCAAACTACATCAGTAACCCATCGAATGAATCAAATGACCATAAGGAATTAGGTGAGATCTGTTTTAACCATGTGGCCTGTTTTCTTACTTTGTGTATATTGGTATTGACTTTCCCAGCGGAATTTATCCAGGTATGGCATGTAGTATCAGCAATAGTACAGACATTTGCTTATTTAACCAATGTATACCAAAAGATCTCTTAGGTCAGGGTCTGGCAAGTTACAAGCAAAAGGTACTAACTGTGAAATTTCAATTACTCCATTATCTTGCCAAGTGAGCAAGGTAGCCTTAAGGAGCGTAAGAGTCTCATTATACTATGGAGTCTTTGCCAATGTCTTGAAAAAAAGCTGTCTACAGTATGCAAAGGTCAACTTCTCATCCTGATTTGCAGTTTGTCTCTGGTCATGGCATCAAATGGTTTGGTAAACTTTTTATGTGGCCCATACATCAGGCACAAGGCTGGTTTCTTAAAATTCATCTAGTTTCAGCTTATAGGGCTTTTGGAACAGGACAGTTTTCCATTCATAGTAATTCCATGGAAGAAGGTTGGATTGGAGGAACATAGAATAATTCGGGATGTGGTCTAGCTACAGACAGATAACAAGAACTTGGACAACAACTGAGTGCAAATGCTTTTTGAGTAGAATCCAAAAAACTTAGAATAGCCGTGGTTAAAAATCTGATAAAAGTTCACAATCGACAAGAAAATTTAGTTGTTTCCATTACCTGCAGGAATTTAAGATATCAACCATAATCATGACTGATAGCATCATATCACAAGTATCGGACTTATAAATTTCATATAATGTTTAGAATACTCACATCAATAACATAGCCATATAAGTAAAACTTTAAAGAAGTTTTAACATAACAACCCAAATTATGACTGATAGTATATTAGATTTTGTTATATAATTTTTAGAACATTCCTATCAATAGCCTACCCACAAATGTGACTAAAAGAAGATGTAGCCTCACTTCTCATTTGACAATCCTTGTCATATAATTTACCAAATAAGCCTAATCATTTAATATCTCTATAAATTAAAAGATATCTTCTTTGATATTCTCCAGGGGCCCAACTGGAAAATCTCAAAGTTAATTGCAGTTCAAAAAGACTTAATCTAGAATTTTGATCCAAGAGAAGCCCACCAAAAATGTCAAGAGATTCAAAGCCCTAGATCAAAATAGAATCATAGGTCACTGTTAAATAATAGTCATTCATTTAACTCGAGTGATTATCAGGAAACTTCAAAAGCAATACAGAAAGTTACAAAGATTTTAAAACCTTAACCTGTTCAAAGCTCAGTTTTCTTAAGTAATCGAAAATTTAATAAAGACAACAGAGAAAATTATCTTGGTAAAATATAAATATATAAATTGTTTGTCTTTTAGGTCAATTACCAAAAGGTAAAAAAAGAAATCTCCTGCAATGTAATTGCTTCTTCTCATGGGAAGCCCGTTCAGTCTGGAAACTGAACCTGATGAAAGGGTCCTGAAATTCAATTAGAGATAAAATAATATATCCAAGGGTTATGAGTGTACACTCATAGAAGAGTATAAACAAGAAGACTAGTACCTTGAGCAGAGGAATACAGAGCTCTTAGATAAAGTAAAAACGCGTGAGGTTTCTTGGTAGCATGGAACAATTCACACGTATCAAGAAAAGCCAAGAATACGTAATCTAGTTATATTGGAGGAAAACATTGCTTTTCTTGGCCTTCAAGATAAACATTGTAGTGCCAGGCCATAAAAGCCGAGTTAGAACTGGAGGAAAAATGTTAGAGCAGCTGATGAAAAAGTTGGAGAAGAGAGTTATCACCTCAGCCAACCAAAAAGCTGCAACTTTTCGAAGGAAGAGAGTAGGAGCGCTGCAGGCTATGGTGTATGGCCTGCAAACCATGTGCAGTGGGACGCAGCAGAAACTGAACTTCTGAAGTAAGAATCTGAGGAAGACCCTACCTTAATAAATAAAATTACCATTCTTCATGAAAAAGATTACATGCCTTACCTGAAACTGGGGAAATTAAATGGATCTCGGGAAAAAATGTGCCAGAAATAGAAACTGACTGCAGTTTAGAAGATGGCTGTTAAAGAAAACAGAAGTCAGAATTAAAAATCACAACCTGTTGCAATGTTACTAATAGCAAATCAATATTTCAAGAAAACTTTGGTATTCTAACATAGGAGACCAATTTTTTAGTTTAGTATTACTGTATTTTTAATACCAGAGCTCAATCTTTATGAAGACTTATACATAATTTTATTCTGATTATTACCAAGTCAATTACATGCAAAAATTTTTTCATCAATTTACCTGCCATGAATATTTTTGTTTTTATTGCATTTGGTTTTGGGTTCTTGGTCATGAAGTCTTTGCCTAAACCAGTATCTAGAAGGGTTTTTCTGATGTTATCTGCTAGAATTTTTACAGTTTCAGGTCTTAGATTTAAGTCTTTTGACTCATCTTGAGTTGATTTTTGTATAAGGTGAGAGATGAGGGTCCAGTTTTATTCTTCCACATGGTGGCTTGCCAGTTATCCTAGCACCATTTGTTGAATAGGTTGTCCTTTCCCCACTTTATGCTTTCGTTTGCTTTGTCAAAGATCAGATGGCTATATGTAAGTATTCATGTTTATTTCTGGATTCTGTATTCTGTTCCATTGGTCTATGTGCCTACTTTTATACCAGTACCATGCTATTTTGATGACTATAGCCATGTGTATAGTTTGAAGTTGGGTAATGCGATGCCTCCAGATTTGTTCTTTTTCCTTAGTCTTGCTTTGGCTACGTGGGCTTTTTAGGTTCCACATGAATTACAGACACACGGAACCAAACCAAAATCATTGTTCACAGGGATTTTAACCCAGGTGTGCAGATCAAACAAATATTTAATTAGGCATGCAGAACTAAAAGTGAATTTGCCAGAAAAGACATGCCTCACAAACAAATGTAAATTATGTAGAAACAAGGGTGCTCAAATCAGAAAAACATTTGTCATTATACCAGAAAGAATTTACCGGAAAAGACAAAAACTTGTTATTTCAGGAGGGATGTAAGGTCTTTGACTTATCCAAATCAGATGCTGAATGAAGTCAAGAGCTTCTACCCAAAAGTAGGAGGCTCAGCCTGAAAGAAGACCCTCCAGGACAGAAAAGGCAAGCACAGAAACAGAGAGCTCCAAGGGCTCAAGTGACGACTGCACACCAGTTCCAAGAATGGCTGATTTCTTCCAATAGTGGTCCTACTTCTGGACACCATTTATGTCAACCTGAACAACAGAGTTTCTCTCTAAAAGAAAACAGTATTTATTCAGGAACAGTGCCTGGCACTAGGAATATGTGTGCCATGGTAATGTGCATAATCAGGGAGGTAACAGAAGACAAAGGCTTTTAAAGGAGAAATGAGGATTAGGAAATTGTTTTGAGATCATTACCCTTGTCTAAACAGATCAATAGCAAGGGTGACACTAGTCCAAGGCTGGACAGGTAGTTCTTGGGAACATGTTCCTGTGGAAGTATTTTTTTGTGTTAAGTTTGCAATGGCTTTTGTGCAAGGTTGTGGTTTTTGCAAAGTCTTTTGTGATATTTTTGTTACCAGACATATAGGCATAAAAACCCTCTATTTGCAGCCTTTCTTAGCCCTGTTTGTCATGGACTTTAATTTTTTTTTTAACACAAATGACTCCATTTTTAGTTCTGACAACTTTCCTGTATGGATGGAGAACTAGAGAGAAGCATGATGGAAGAGCCTGCCCAGGGCCATACAGTTCATGTTGCAGGGCAGGAAAGCAGACCCAGGAGATCTGCCTGCCCTACCAGGGCCTTCTGCCTCCCTGTGATGGCAGCTGCTGGGAAAGGGGGTACCCAGCCTACCTCCATGAAGGGCATTCAGCTGCCTCCTCTGTGGGCCTGTGGCTGCACTGGCTTCCCACCCTGGAGGTTACCGTCTACCTCTCCATACACAGGCCAGCACTGACGTCTCGCAGCGGGGAGCCCCTGCCACAGCTCTGGGCACCTGCATAGATGGCCATTCTGCTCCTGGTTGATGGCTTGTCCAGGAGTAAAAAGAAGCTTATTTTTAAAAATAATTGAGAACAACCTTTAAACCTATTTTCACTATTAGGAAGATATCCCCTGAAAATGTCCCTGGAGTGTTGGCCACTACTGAACACGCCTCCCCTGCACCCCCCACTAGATGGCAGCGTGCCTTCCCTGGCGACTGATGCCAGCCTGGAGGTGCAGGTCAGGGAGAGACTTCCCTCTGTCCTGCATCTGTCCCTGTGGGGAAGCAGGGGCAGAGCCTGGTTCTGGCTTCTGGAAGCGCCTGGATGCAATTTTTGTCAACCAAAATAACAAACAGAGAGAGTGTCTCTAAACAGAAATGCTCTTTATTCAGGAACAGGGCATTGCAATGGAAAACACATGCCAGAGTAAACTATGTGCATATTTAGGGAGGTGAAAAAAAAAAAAAAAAAAGTTTTCAAAAGAAAATGAGGAGGATGCCATAATTGTTTTGAAATCATCCTTGGCAAAAAGGTCGATACCATGGGTTCTACCAGTCCTCGGTTGCCAGGCAGTTGCTGAGCCCTGGGAAGCCGGGGTCCTGGCAGCCGAGCCCAGTGGGTAGAGAGCTGGATCAAGGCCAGCAGGCAGATGCCCACGCCCTCCCCCACACTTCAGGAGGCATGAAAAGGGTGTGGGCTCAGGAGTGAGAAGGTTCCATGTCTACACATTACCGAACTCTCCTGAGCCCACCACGCTCCCACAAAAATGAATAAATAAATATATAAATAAATAAACATTGGGAAAGAAAATTACAGACTTAAAACAAACAAACAAAACCAGTCCCCTCTTCAGGCTTCCCCCTTTTGGTAAATGGTGTCACTGTCCAGCTGGTTGTTCTGGTCAAACACTCAAATGTCATCTTTGACTCCTCCGAGCTTCCTCTTCACATCCATCCCACCAGCGAGTCCTGTTGCCTCCATGTGCAAAATATATCCTGGATCTGCCCAACCTGGACAGATTCACTGCACAAAAAATAAAACCCTTTCCAGGGCCCATGAGGCCCTGCCCCCTGTTCTGGGTCACCTCTCTCCCTCCTTGACAAAGTCAGCGAGTCACTGCCCAGGGCATTGGCACATGATCTTTGCCTGGCTGGCTCCTCATCTTTTTAATCTCAGCTGAAATGTCACCTCTTCAGAGATAATTTATTATTCATGGAAGTTTTCAACAGTATACAAAATAACAAGAATTGTGCAATGAACCTACTTTCAATCATTCTCAACCTGCTCCAACGTGCTTTCCTTGGTACCCTTACCACAGAGTATTTTGAAGCAAATCCCTGGCCTTGCATCATTTCATGATCCTCTAGACCAGAAATTGTGGCTCTACAAGAGAGGGAAGTCACGCATAATGAAGCGGCTGTCCCTTCCCTCTGGTCCCCTCACCTCCTCTGGTCATGGACATCACAGCGCATTGCACTCTTTATCATCTGTTTTGTCCTGTTTATTTTATTTTTTTTAAATTTTGTTTTCTGTGTCCCATGCAATCTCTAAATGTGAGTCCCTTGAGAGCAGGGACTCTGCCTGCCTGTTCCTGTTACACAGCAGAGCGCTGCACAGGGCCTGGGTGTGGTGGGTGCTCACAGGGGTCTATGCAAGAGGAAAGCAGAGCCCAGATGCCGGTCCTGGGCCACAGGGTCAGCTCTGCGTGCTGAGGACACACATGGGGAGAGACAGTGGTCAGATGTGTGCATTGACATTCTTCCCATGTCATTTCCTTTTAAATGAACATCCAATCAGTATGGACAAGACTTCCAAAACTTGCCCTGGACCAAAGACAGAAAAACCTGTGAGGCCTAGGAGTAGGAGGCCAGGGGGTCCAGAGTTGGGCACAGTGAGGTATACAGAATGTGGATGTCCCCCCCCTCCGCCACCCTGCTGGGGCTGCGTGTCTGCCACTGGGGCTAAGGGCACTTTCCCCACCTTCTATCATTGGTGGCCCCAAAGGTATTCAGGGATCTGCAGTGTTCTAGGGTCTGTGAGGAGAGCAGGATGCAGGAGATAATTGCCCGAGGAATGGTACCTTTGCTCCAGGTTGCCTCTCAGAGTTAAGCCAACAGACTCTGTAAATACAGAAGAGCCAGGATGGTGACACCAAGCAGTGGTCCCTGGTCATTTAGGACACGGTCACAATGGCATGAGACCCCATGCAGGGCCCCTCACTGCCTGACCCGCTTACCCTTTGGTCATCATTGCTGAGTTGACCTGCAGGTTGTTTCGGGGCGGCCTCATGACCCATGCTGTCCGCGGGCGGGAGGCAAGAACTGCATCTCGGGCTGGGTCTGCGCCATCTAGTTTTCACTGTGCTTTAGGGGAGTACTTTATTGAAGTCAGCTTGAACATCGGCAAAACATTCTTCAAGAGCAATGTCAGCGTCACCAGCAGCACATGTGTGAGTACCAGGATGGGGTTGCAAACACGTATGAGGACTGTCCAGAGTCTCTGCACTAGAAGGAGATATACCCTGGGGAGGACAGAAAGGGCAGGCAGTTCCCAGGCAGTCCCAGAAAGTAGTGTGTGCAGCAGGCACCTGAGGCTGCTCCAACCAGGCTTCCAGATGGTGCAGGTGGGTGAAGCTAGGAGGCTGTCTGCCAGGAGCCAGAGTCCAGCACCTCCTGGGTGTCCAGCTTCTCCACATGGACCTCCCAGGCCCAGGAGTTCTGGAGGATTCCACACACTGCCGTCAGGGTGTGTGTGTGCCACTGAACTGGTGCCCCAGCTGCTGATCTGGTCCTAAACCCACTCATGACCCTGGCCCCCGAGCCTGCCTGGTTGTAACCTGCTGTCATTGCCCAGATGCCTTGAACCTTTCTGCCTCTGCTCCTTGCTTGAGTCCCTGAGATGTCCCTCTCCGCTCCCTCGCTGAGTTCTGCATTTCGTCCCCTCCTGTTGGCTGAAGGGGAGGCTCTCGGGCACTGGGACCTGGGCTCAGCTCCAAGAGGCCCCTGGGAATGGAGATGCTGTATCCTAGGAGTCTGCCCTTCAGAGCTCCACATCTTTGGGCAGCTTGGCCCAGGGCCACATAGGCAGGAGGATGTGCTGGAGGGACGCGTGGGAGGCCTGAGCCCACTCCACTGCCTTGTACCCAGTCTTATATGTGAGGACTCACCAGTGTTGACAGTCCTCCCTCTGGGTCTCCCCTTGCCTGTCCCTGCATATCCACGCATGGATTAGCAGGCTGAACACACACATTCCCCATCAGGAATCCACCCACTAAAGGCTCCACGGTGACAGGCATATCAGGAGCAGCCCGGGGGCTCCAGCCTCACCAGCGGCCTTCATGCTCAGCCTCAGTGGTTCCTCTCCTTCAGCCAGCTGGGTTCTCAGCACAGGCCCCCTCTCCTCCTCTCCCCTTCCCTCCCTGCCCTCCCCTGCCCTCCCCATCTTTCTCTCTAAACAGAGCTCTGGGTTTGGGGAAGGCCTGGGCAGCTTGTATTCGCATGGATGTCGCCCAAGTTCCCTTCATTGTGAAGAACACCCACAGAAGAGTTCCTGTTGCTTACACCCCATGTGGCCCTGGTTCTGAGCCAGGACTTTGTCTGAGCTCTCTAAACCTCACAAGTGCCCCCAGGGAGGGAGGCCCATTCTCTTCACAGAGGTGTGGAGGCTGAGGCTCAGAGCGGTGTGTGGATGTGCCCACGGTGCAGAGCCTGGAAGTGGGGATATAGGCTGTTGGGGTTGGACCTGGGTTTCCTGTCCTTGCTCCTGCACCTGTGCCTCTCTTGGCCACAGCACCCCCACCCTTGCCCATCATTGTACCTGGAGATTTTGGGGTCCTCCCAGAAGCCTTGTGCTGCAGGCAAGGTGTGCAGTGAGGGGGGGTTTGTCAGACAGTGTGAGCTTCCACGACTTTCTTGACAGGGTTCTTGGGCAGAGACTTTCAGCGGGTCCAGAGGAGGGGTTTGTAGTTCCCTTGGGAGCATCCCTTATCCCCAACCCCACTATTGTGCCTTGAAGTGGGACCACCTGTAGAGAAGGGGGAGTGGGCAGATGGGCCCCAATTGGTGGGCACCAGGATGAGGCTACCCAGGCCCTCCCAGGCCTGCATTCCTCTGTCCCTTAGGCGTGGTTCATGGTGCTGTCTTTCTTCACCAGGGCATTTTTCGCAACTGGCTCTATTTTGTGCCACCCCTGCTGCTTGCACCACTGCTACTGTGTTGTGTCTGGCGGCTGTGCTGCAAGAAGGCAAGTGATTTTTCCCCACCCAGCCCTGGGGCCCAGGTACAGGCCCGTCCTCTGAGGGACTCTAACATGTGACTGCCCCATGATCCCGCCTGTGGGAAGTTTCCCTCAGCTCCTGGCTCATCACGTGAGCCCAGGGAGTGGCAGACCTGTCCACACATTCCCAGAGCCTAGCAAGCCTGGGCTTCTGCAGGACCTCCTGCCCCGGGCTGGCCACATAGAGCTGGCCTGGGATGCCCTGGACAAGGGGGTGAGGCCTGCCCTGGCTCCTAGAGAGAAGTGACCCCAGAACCCCTGAAACCAGGGCTGCCTCAACAATCGGGACTTCTGGAAGCCTCAGATGGACAGGGCCAGGAGGCAGCCTCTGTGTGGAGGGAGGAAGAGAGGGTCCCCGCTGAGGTCCCGATGGCCCAAATGGAGGACGGTGCTGTAACCCCCAGCTGTCTGTGACTTGGGAAACCAGCATGGATCTCGGTACATGTCTGGTGCCTTCCTCATTCCTTCATCTGTCTTTACTGAGCTCCAGCTTCCCCTGGGCCCCATGCTGGGCTGGGGAGGGACAGAAATGAAGCTCCCCATGGGCAGCTCACAGTCCTGGTTTGTCGGGGCTGAGAGTGAAATGTCAACCCCACAGAAGTGGGAAGGGCCCCCTATAAGGCAGAGCAGGAGACAAAAGCAGAGATGGAGCCCAGGGCAGGGAGAGTGTCAGGGGCGCTGGGAGCTGGGGCGGAAAAAGCCAGCCCAGAGAGCTGCAGACAGAGGACAGAGCAGAGGGAGGAGAGGACAGAGCTCAGCCCCATCCCCAGGCTCCAGATGCAGATGTGACTCCGTTTGGCTTCTCTGGATCCCTGTCTCCTGGCAGGGATGAGGGGTTGGCTGGGGTTAGCTTCTAGGGACTGCAGGGCTGAGGGGTGAAGGAGTCCTGGCGGGCACCAAGCTGGGAGGGACACCAGCCCAGTGAACACAGGGACCAGGAGTCTGGGAGCAGGCTGTGGCTCACCTGGGCTGGGGACCCACCCCAGGGGCCATATGCAGTGGTGAGTAACTGAGGCAGGAGGCCCTGGGCCTGAGACAGGGTGGGAACAGGCCTCCCTGGTCAAGGATGGCCTCTGCGGTGCTATGTAGTGGGCCCAGGGAGGCTGCATCTGCAACCAGGTGGATGCAGACAGTCATCTGCAAATGCTGGAACCATTGCACAGCCCCCAGGACAGGCTTCCTCCAACAAGGCTGGCCTCGGGAGAACCAAGGCGACTGGGACGAAGTCGTTAGTATTTAGGGGAAGAGGCAAGTCTGCAAACCAGGAAGTTTGCGTGTTTCTTACGTGAAGGACGGTCCCCTGTGGTGTGGGCTCCTCACTAGTCCTTTCACTTCCCAGACACACATCTGGGAGTGGCCAGCACTGTGCCCGGTGCTGAGGCAATGACACCATACCCTTGCTCTTAAGAGTTGTCTGAAAAGTCAGCAAACCATTGTTGTTGTTGTTTTTTTTTTTGGTGGTAGAGGAGGAGATACCACCATTTCCACCACCACAACTTCTGCATCCACTGCCTCTGCCCCCGGCTCCTGTAAACACCTGCCCCACTGTGATTGTTGCTGTGGGTGTCAAGGAGTGTGCAGGATGAGAGGGGTAGAGGTGAGAAGCACAGTGGAGAGGGGCTGCAATCCCCAGGCTAGGACTACGGGAGGAGGAGCTGCTGGGTCCCACTGCAGAGACCAGGCCCTTCCTGGAGGAAGGCAGACTCTATGGAGGATGGACTTTGGTCACCTGGTGCCCGGAGAAACCAGAGGTCCACCTCATGCTAGCGCCCCAGTGGCAGGCATATGTGAGGGCTCCTGTCCCCTGCACTACCAGGTCTGTCCCCACACATTGAACTCCCTCCCTAGAAGGATCCGTTTCTATACAGTGGCAGCTTTTGATGTCTGACTGGTTCCTGGTTCCCACAGGGGTGCCTCAGCTCTGGCAGTGGCCTCGGCTTTAAACCACCTGCCTGCAGGTGCATGGGTCAAGCAACCTGAGTCACAAAAGGTCATGTAGATCAGGAAAAAAAATAGAAATGACCAGTCCTGACACGTATTCTCACCACAACAAACATTGCAAGGATGCCAGGGGCACCTGCCAGCCCGGGCAGCAGGATCTTCAGGCAGTGAGGAAAAGCTGTCCCTGAGTGGGCTTGTCGCCTGCTGAGATGGGCTGACAGGCACTGCAGGGAGGGGAGGAGGTGGAGACCCGAAAGCGCCCTCACAAGACACCTGTGCAGGATCTCGAGCCCCGAAGCCAACACGACAACCACTCTCCCTGAGGAAACCTCCTTCACGGGCAGGTACAGGCCCATCTTGCTGAGGGGAACCCAGCCAGGCAGCAGCAGGGGCCCTGCACAGGGGTAGAGAGGGCGCCTGGGTGGCTGGTGTTGAGGGAGAAGGACCCCAGAGTTCCTGCCTGGTCTGCCCCTCTCCCCCTTAGTCCTGGCTCTGTCTGTGGTCAGATCTCTTGCTTCCTCCTGGGAGTATCAGGCTCCTCTGCAGCCTCAGTGGGTATCTGGGGAAGCCAGGCCTGTCTCTCCCCAGAGTGTGGGGCACAGGGAAGCCGAAACACAGCCTCTAGGGGCAGGAGGTCACCTGCCAGCGGCCTGCACTGCCTTGCAATGCACAGCCCTCATCCCATCCCCACCAGGGCCCAGAAAGGCCTGACTGCAGCAACCAGTGGCCAAGGGGCTGCCCGCCGTGGGTCCTGGGCTGCTTTCTGGCCTGTTTTTCTCTGCCTTCCTCTTCTCTCTTCCCTGGGGTCAGGTACCTACCCCCTGAGCAGGGCATGGTCCTCTCACCTGCCTTCCCCTTGTGTGACCCAGCAGCAAGGCTCCTCCTCCCTCCTGCCCAGGCCCCCATGCTGGGCCCCCAGGCCTAACTCATGCTCCCCTTCAGGACCTCTGCTTGGAACCACAGGCTCCTCCCACCCTTAGACTTTTCCTATGAATCTGCCCCTGGCTTTTCTTCTTTCTACAACCAAAGTACTTTTTGGTCCAGATTCAAAACTCTCTGTGGCCACAGTGACCACATGCAACCCTGCCAGGCCCCTCCTCCAGGGGGAAATGGGAGCTTTCTCTGGGTGTGTTCCTTGGAACAGAGCCATGGAGGGCTGGGGAGTCCTGAGAAGGCATCCAGGCTGCATGGCTTCATCGTGGCCACGCTGCTTTTCAGGGCAATCTGGATACCTTTTGTGACCTCTTTCACCCAAGCTGCCGCCAGGTGCCATGGATGTGGTGTCAGCACAGGGGCCAGGTGAGCCAGGCATGTCTCTTCGCCTTTAAAACCTTGTTTAGTTGCTGGTTTCGGCAAACCCAAACATTTTTGCATTTCAGCACATGATAATGCAGGAAATTCTCAAAGGCTTAGTTTACCAAAAACCTCAACATTTTTGTGGCAAAAGCAGTCTTGTTTACTTTCAATTTTTGTTTTAAATTGAGTGTGTCTCCCTGCTCCATCACCTTCAGTTCCCTGAATAAATTTTTTGATAGTGTCCTCTTCCAGGCCATCCCACTACACTCATACAAGTACAGCAGCAAGACTCGAGGCTCTTGAATCAAACTCTACCTCCCATCATGCTGACGATCCTCCTTCACCTTATCCTGTGGATGCTCATTGTAATGGGAAACTTAGTATTGCTAAGATCCATCAGGAAGAGTCAGGCTAATAATGTGAAACCTTACCCTCTGCTGCAAATGCCAGGTGCTTACAATGATATGGCCTTTCAGTGAGTTTAATTCATTAATGCGCTACAGCAGGAAGCCCTTTAGAAATTGGATCTCATTTCATTCTCACAACACCCAGGAAGGCTCATAGCTGCCATTCATATAGACCTTAAGGTGCGCAGACACTGTTGCAAGTACATTCCACAAACTAACATATGTCATAACTAACTCTGTGCAGGGGGAGCAAGCTGAGCCCTACAAGTTAGGTAACCTACCCAGGGTCACACAACCAGGAAGCAATAGGACAAGCATCCAACAGCCTGGCTGCAGATCCTTATTGTGTTCATGGCCACCTCTCTGTCCTGCAAGGTAGTCACTACTGTCTGCATTTCACAGCTGTGGACACCGAGGCTCTGATGTTTAGTGATAGGCTCAACATGGCAGGATCGTTGAGTGGTAGAGCCGGGCTATGAACTGACCCGAAGGGAGGCTCATGTCTGAGTCAGGTTCCACCCCATGTCCTGCTGTCAGAGTGATCTATGGAAACACCTGCAAGTGCATCTCTCTTCAGTGCAAAATGTCACACAGCAGGTCCTCAAATAACATTTCATTCAACGTCATCTGAACACTGAGTGAGAAATGATGATGCTGATCAGAAAAAAATCCATTCCTGGCTAAGGTCACTGCCTGTGTGGAGTTGGCGTGTGAAAAATGACATTGGTATTTTGTTAGTAATTGCATCGAATCTGCAGATGGCTTTGGGTAGTACAATCATTTTAGTAATATTAACTTGTCCAATTTGTGTAAATGGGATGTCTTTCCATTTGTTTGTGTCCTCTTCAATTTCTTTCATCAGTGTTTTGTAGTTTTCCTTATTGAGATCTTTCACCTCCTTGGATAAATTTATTTCTAGTTGTTTTTTTTTTTTTTTTTGTAGTTATTGTTAATGGGATTGCCTTCTTGATTTCTTTTCCAGCTCTGTTATTATTGGTGCTACTGAATTTTGTATGTTTATTTAATAATTTTTCACAATGATAATAGAGATGAGTGTCTCACTATGTTGTCCAGGCTGGTCTTGAAATCCTGGGCTCAAGCAATCCTTCCACCAAAATGCTGGGATTACCTATATGAGTCTCTGCACCCAGCCTATATGTTGATTTTGTATCCTGAAACTTTACTGAATTTGTTTGTCAGATCTAGAAGTTTTTTGGTGGAGTCTTTAGGTTTTTCTAAGTATAAAATCATGTCATTTGCCAAGAAGGAAAATTTGACTTCCTCTTTTCCAGTTCGGGTGCCTTTTATTTCTTTCACTTGCCTGATTGCTGTGGCTAAGATATTCAGTACTATTTTGAATAGGAGTGGTGGAAGTGGGCATCCCCGCCTTGTTCCACTTCTTAGAGGGAAAGCTTTCAGCTTTTCCCCATTTCATGTGATGTTAGCTGTGAGTTTGTCATATGAGGCCTTTATTATGTTGAGGTATATTCCTTCTATGCCTAATTTGTTAAGAGTTTTTGTCAAAAAGCATTTTTTTGGGTTTTATCAAATGCTTTTTCAGCATCTATTGAGATGATCATATGGCTTTTATCCTTCATTCTGTTGATGTGATATATCATGTTTATCGATTCGTGTATGTTAAATCATCCTTGCATCCCCAGAGTAAATCCCACTTGATCATGGCAGGATTATCTTTTTGATGTGCTGTTTCATTCAATTTGCTAGCATTTTGTTGAGGATATTTTGTGTCTGTGTTCATCAGGGTTATTGGCTTGTAGTTTTCCTTTTTTGGTGCATTCTTGTTTGGTTTTGGTATCAGGATAATGCCTCATTCTATGAGGTCTCTTCTATTTTTTTAGAATAACTTGAGGAGAATTTGCATTAGTTCTTCAAAAGTTTGGTAGAATTTGGCAGTGAAGCCATACAGTCCTGGGCTTTTTTTTGTTGGTAGATTTTTACATTACTGATTCAATCTTGTTACTCCTTATTGGTCTGTTCAGGTTTTCTGATTCTTCTTGTTTCAACCTTGGTAGGTTGTAAGTGTCCAGGAATTTATCCATTTTCTATAGGTTTTCCAGTTTTTTGGCAAATAGTTGTTCACAATAGTTTTTGATGTGTTTTGTATTTCTGTAGTATTATTTTGTCTCCTTTTTCATTTCTGATTTCGTTTATTTGGGTCTTATCTCTTTTTTTCTTGGGTAGTCTAACTAGCAGTTTATCCACTTTATCTTTCCAAAAAATCAACTTTGCCTTTCATTGATTCTTTGTATTTTTAGCCAATTTCGTTTAGTTCTACTGTGATCTGATTTTCATTGTTTCTTTCCTTACACTAATTTTGGGTTTGGTTTGTTCTTGCTTTTCTAATTCCTTGAGGTGCATCATTAGATTGCTTACTTGAAATGTTTCTACTTCTTTGATGTAGGCCTTTTTTGCTATAAACTTCTCTCTTAGCATTGCTTTTGCTGTATACCATATGTTTGGGTATGTTGTGTTTCCATTTTCATTTGCTTCAAGAAATGTTTTGATTTCCTTTTTAATTTCCTCATTGACACAATGTTTGTTCAGAATAACATTGATTAATTTCCTTGTACTTGTACATTTTCCAAGTTCCTCTTGTTATTGATTTCTAGCTTTGTTCCATGATGGTCTGAGAAGATATTTGGTATGATTTTGATATTTTTAAAATTTGTTGAGACTTGTTTTGTGACCTGATTTATGGTCTATCTTGGATGATGTTCTATTTGCTGATTAGAAGAACATGTATTCTGAAGTTGTTGGAAGAAATGTTCTGTAGATGTCTCCTAGGTCCATTTGTTCTAAGCTGTAGTTTAAATTTATTTTTTCCTTGTTGGTTTTCTTTCTAGATGACGTGTCTAATGCTGAGAGTGAAGTGTTGAAGTCCCCAACAACTACTGTATTGAAGTCTATTAGGTTTAATAATATTTGTATTATGTATATGGGGGCTCTGGTGTTGGGTGCATATATATTTAAAATTGTATTTTCTTGCTGAATTGATCCCTTTATCATTATATAGCATGACCTTCTTTGTCACTTTGTAATGCTTTTGTCTTAAAGTCTGTTTTATCTGATATAAGTATAGCTACTTCTGCTCACTTTTGGTTTCTATTTGTGTGATATATCTTTTTTCATTCCTTTCCTTTTAGTCTGTATGTGTTTACATGTGAAGTGAGTTTCTTGTAGGCAGCATATAGTTGGGGTATTTTCAAACTTCATTCAGCCAGACTTTATCTTTTAAGTGGAAAATTTAATCCATTTACATTCAAGGTTATTATTGATATGTGAAGACTTATTTCTGTCATTTTGTTAAATTTTTTTCTGATTGTTTTGTATATTTTTCCTTTCTTTCTCTCATAGTTTATCATTGTGTTGTGGTGGTTTTCTATAGTGGTAATATTTGAGTTCTTTTTGTTATTTCTGTGTTAGCTCTAACAGCAAGTTTTAGACTTTTGTATGTTTTCATGATGGTAGATATCATTCGTTCACTTCCAGGCATAGGACTCCCTTAAGTATTTCTTCTAAGGCTGGTTTAGTGATGATGAATAAACATTTATTTCACATTTTTTAATAAAGAATAATGTTGTTAGGGATAGTATTATTGGCTGACAGGTTTTTCCCCCGCTTTTAGCACTTTAGATGTATTATGCCATTCTCTCCTGGCCTATAAGGTTAGTGCTAAGAAATTGTTAGTCTGATCTGGCTTCCCATACATGTGACCAGAGCTTTTTCCTTTCTCTTGCTCTTTTTAGAATTCTGTTTGACTTTTGACAGTTTACTATAATGTGCTGTAAAATAGACCTTTTGAGGTTTTAATTAGTTGTGAATTTCTAAACTTCCTGTATCTGAATGTTAAATCTCTTACCAAATTTGGGAAGTTTTCAGCTACTATTTTGTTAATTAGGTTTTCTATACCTTTGGCATCTTCACCTTTTGGAACACCCTAAATTTCTGTTTTTGGTTGTTTTATAGTGTCCCATATGTTATGTAGGTTTAGTTCATTTTTTAAAATTCTTTTATGTGAGTGGGGCATGGGGAGGGGGGCTCTGGCTGGGTTATTTCAAAAGGCCTGCCTTCAAGTTCTGAGATGCTTTCTTCTTTTTGTTCCACTGTGGAAGCTCTTGAATAAATTTTTATTTTAGGCATTGAATTCTTCACTTTCAGGATTTCTGTTTGATTCTTTTTTCTATTATATCTATTTCTCTGGTGAATTTTTTATTCATATCTGTCAGGCCTCTGAGCCCAAATCAAGCCATCGCATCCCCTGTGACTTGCAGGAATATGCCCAGATGGCCTGAAGTAACCTAAGAATCACAAAAGAAGTGAAAATGCCCTGCCCCCACCTTAACTGATGACATTCCACCACAAAAGAGGTGAAAATGGCAGGTTTTTGCCTTAACTGATGATATTCCTCCACAAAAGAAGTGAAAATGGCCGATCCTTGCCTTAAGTGATGACGTTATCTTGTGAAATTCCTTTTCCTGGCTCATCCTGGCTCAAAAACCTCCCCCACTGAGCACTTTGCGACCCCCACTCCTGCGTGCCAGAGAACAAACCCCCTTTAACTGTAATTTTCCTTTATCTACTCAAATCCTATAAAATGGCCCCACCCTTATCTCCCTTTGCTGACTCTCTTTTCGGACTCAGCCCGCCTTGCACCCAGGTGATTAAAAAGCTTTACTGCTCACACAAAGTCTGTTTGGTGGTCTGGTCTCTTCACAGGGATGCGCATGACAATATCCTCAGTTGATTTCTAACGTTTTGTATTTGTTTATATCCTCTTGTATCTTACTGAGCTTTTATAATATCATTTAAAAAAATTATTTTCCCCACATTTCATACTTTTTTCCCAGTAGAATTTGTTGCTAAAGAATTATTGTAATCTTTTGAAAGTGCCATATTTCCTTGTTTAGTCATGTTTCTTATGTTTTACATTGATATCTGCACATCTTTTGTAACAGTTGCTTCTTCATATATTTTGGATTGGCTTTTTCCTGAAGATGTATATATGGTTTTTATTGGGTCAGAAACTTTAGCTTTGCTTCTGAGTGTGTGAAGCAATGTAGTCTCTCTATGATTTCTTCAACTCTCAGCAGCATCAGTGGTGTGTGATTTCCCCAGCGGCTCAGGCTGTGGTTGTTGGTGGAGGCTGTGGTGATGTTTTGCTGGGGTTGGGGATGTTAGGTGGGTGTGCCCTCAAACCCTGATGGTGGTGAGGAAAGAGAGAGACCCTCTCATACTGTTTTATATTGTTTTATGCTCGGTAGCTGTTTTAAGAAAAAAACAAGGAAGTAAAACCAAAGACAGGCAGCCCGGTGCCAGGCCCAAAACCAGGCCTGGGCCTGCCTGGCCTAAACCCAGTAGTTAAAAATCAACTCATAACTTAGAAACCGATATTATTCATAGATTCCAGGCATTGTATAAGAGAACGTAGTGAAACTCCCTGCCCTGTTCTGTTTCTCTCTGACCACCGGTGCATGCAACCCCTGTCACATACCCCCTGCTTGCTCACATCAATCAAGACGCTTTCATGTGAAATCTTTAGTGTAGTGAGCCCTTAAAAGGGACAGAAATTATGCACTCAGAGAGCTCAGATTTTAAGGCAGTAGCTTGCCGTTGTTCCCAGGTGAATAAAGCCCTTCCTTCTGTAACTCGGTGTCTGAGAGGTTTTGTCTGCGGCTTGTCCTGCTACAGTGGCAGTGGCGGGGTAAGTGTACCTGTCCTTGGGACCCCAGGTAGTGTACACAGGCACTAGTGTCAGCAGGTAGAAATGGGCAGTTCTCAGGCCTCCATGTGGCTGGCTTGGGTGCTGGCAGTCATAGTGGTAGGCCTGGCTGGGGCAGGTCCTTCCCTTGGCAGCATGTGTGGAGCTAGTGTTGACAATAGCAACAACACAGCAACCCTGAGGCTCTAAAGCAACACACATCAGTGTTAGTGATGGCTGGGTAGCCCAGTTCCCTAAACCCAAAGTGGTACATGCAAATGGATGCTGGCTGTGGTGGTAGTGGTAGGCTGGGTGGGTCCGTCATCAGGCCCCTAGGAGGAGTACATAGAGGCGAGCAATGGTGAACAGAGTAGGGGTAATCCCTAGGCCCCCAGGCAGTGTGCTTGGGTACTGAGGTAAGCAGTGTCAGGGTGGGTGGGAGTATCCTCAGGCCCCCCAATGGAACACTCAGGTGATGGCTGTGGTTGGCAAAATGGAGGGATCCCCAGGCCCGCTGGCAGAGTGCTCAAGTGACTGTGGCAGTGGTATGTGCAAATGGCTGGGCCATAATGGGCAGGTTGCTTACAGTGGCTCCAGCCATAAGTAGGAGTTCTTAGGCTCTGGGTAGTGTGAGATTCAGCCCCCAGCTGTTGTGGGGTGGCAGCAGCAGTGGTAGCAGCAGCAACAGAGAAAACCAGTAGTAAGGGGCATGCAGGTATGCAGTGGTTCTGCTGCTGAAAAGGGCAAAGTCACTGTCAAGTGGCATGTGCTTTGGCCCCAGTGACGGCAATAACAGATGCAGTGAGCAGCAGCAGATCCTGCCCTCAAGGCATGTGCATGGCAGTCTTACTGCTGGGGTGGGAACAGGGTTGCTGTCCGTGATAATTGCCCCAGGTAGACAGTTTTCAAGCTCTAAGCAACCCACACTTTGGCTCCTTTTTCTCTAAGGGCAGCTTCTCAGCACACAGGGAAGGCAGCCTCCCTATTGTGCTGCACTGTCCATTCCCCAAGATGCAGTACACTGTGTGTGCTAGACTGCTGGGGAGGCTCTGCTGGGTCCAGTTGGCATTGCGCTACTGAAGCCCTACAGGTGAACACAGGGAGATGTCAGTGGAGCTCTAGGGATGTGGAAATGCAGGGGCTGTTGGTTTCCAGGGCAGGATGCAGTCTCGTGGTGGCTGGGCTCTCCAAATGGCAGAAAGCTACAGTTGCCCAGGACCTGGGGGGTGGGACCCACATGAGCTCCCACTGAAGCAATGCTGTTTGATAGTCTCTAGGCACCTTCCTATGCTAGTCTCAGGGTCTAGAGGGTTGAGGGATTTTCCTTTGGCTATGGTTACAAAATCCATGGTCAGAATGTCAACCACTGTGGATCTCTCATTTACCTTTTTCTTGCACTAGGGAGCCACTCTGCGTTCCCAGCCAAACCCAGCCAAGCTTGCTGCCTCACTATCTTCCATTTTCATGCCTCATATGTTTCCCATCATTTTTCTATTGAATTTCAGCATTCACTCTTAGATGTTCTTCTTGAAGTGTGATTACTTGCTGTTTTTATTTCTCTTTGTGGAGGAGGTGAGTTCTTGATGCCTCTAGTCAGCCATCTTGAAGCCTCTCCAGTCTTTTGCAGTTTTACTTTTTATCTTCTGACACCAAATCTGTTAAAAGAAAAATTTAAACAAATTAAATTTAACAGAGTTTAACTGATCAAGAAAAAAATGTGAATCAGGCAACGTGAGAATCAGAACAGATTCAGAGAGCGTCTGTGGCTACCATATGGTCAGATATGATGTATGGGCAGAAAAAGAAATGACATACAGAAAATGAAAGTGAACTACAAACATCTGGATTAGTTACACCTTGGCATTTGCCTTATTTGTACATGGTTTGAACAATTGGCTCCCTGTGAGTGGCTGAAGCACGGCTGCTGTGATTGGCTAAGACTCAGCTATTGTGACGGAAGCCGACTTCTCAGTTAGGGTTTCAGTTTGTTAGGTTGCAGTTCATGTGTGAGAACTCAAGTATGCGATTACAGAAGTTTTCTTAGATCAAATTTAGTTTGATTTAACACAAATGTTTTTGTAAACTTTGGCAAGCTATTGGGGAAAAGCTCAGATAAAAGCCTTATTTCACGATACACTAAAATATATACAAAATAATTTAAATGTATATGAGATATATATGTACACACACACGTATATAATTACTAATAATAACTAGAATAAAGACAAGTTTGATTTCATTATCCATGAATCCTTATTCTAGAGGTCTAGGTAAGCATAAAAGCAGTGGAAAATTTTTATTTTTTTCTTAATTTCAAGACCAGCTTTGTCACAAGGAAAAAATGTTCAAAGGAAAATATTCCCAGATTTATTCATATTCATTAATTCAGCAAAAATGTATTCCACATCAGGTGCTGGGAAGACAAAATGAACCAGACGAAGAATGTCTCACTTTCATGGCGGGGTTTGCATTTTCTTAGGGAGAGTCGGATGGTGACAGAAACTGTCCAGAGGATTAAAAGTCATTAATGTGTCAATAAATGCCTGGTTGGCCAGAGACGACTTTCTTGGGAGAAAAGGAGAGGAAGAGGGAGGGAGTGACAGTTAAACTGAGAAAAAGTGATAAGAAGTCAGTGGAGTAAAAATCTGGGGGATTCCTTTCAAGTAGAAGACACAGCCAGTGTGAATATTTTGGGGCAGCTTGGAGTTGGTGAACCAAAGGTAGGAAATCAAATATTGTCCTTGTCAATCTGTTCATGATGACAGTCAGTGTCACATGGATGCAGGGTGTGGAAGACAGACACGTCCCAGCCCTGCAGGTCTGTTATATTTTCCACAAGTAGCCGTTGTCTTGCATCTGGGTTCACAGATACAGGGCTCTCTGTTGAATACATGAATGAGTATTTCTAGTGAGACATGGTCCTGTGAATATACTTTTGGCTGTTTCTCTGCTTCACAAGGAAACACTTCAGATCTGACATGTATGAACAGGAACCTGTTTTTGGCATAACTGTAGAGAAGTGAGAAGTCCCTTTGACATTTTCAAGGGTGACCATAGAAGAACATGGCCCAACCAAGTTGAGTGGTTCAGCTTCTCCCCAACTTTCACCTTTCTTGTCTCAAAAATAAGGATAAAATGAAATGCATACATAAAGAATGCTAGGCTATGCTATGGCAAGGCCAAGGGAATGGCAAGGCTAAGGGAATGGCAAGGTGAGCCTGTATAGCCAGATCCAATCCAGGCCTGTCTGCCAGTGGTCTGCACCTGATGGCAGTTGCCCACTGCAGCATCAGCATGAATGCGGATGGTTCTGGCTCATCAGCTGTCCAGGACACCAGGAGAGCACCAGCACATCTAAGAACCTCCGGTGCAATTGCATGCCAGACTCCTTTTAGTGCTTGACAGGGAGAATACTGGGAGGGGAACCTACCTTTTATCCCCCATCCTGTTGTGGAGAAGAGGTGGCCTGTTGTGTCCCCACCTTGCCTCACCCTCTCTCCTCACACCTGAAAAGATGTCCACCTTAGCCCTCAACCCAGGAAAAGCATGGATCACCCATTATTTGTGTCTCAGTGTTTCTGCAGGGCTTTACTCTTAGAAGTGAAGAATAGGTGCGTAAAGCGCCTAGCATAGAAAAAGAAAGAGGAGCTCTGGAAATAAAGAAAGAGAAACATAGGGAGGAGGAAGGAAGATAATACAGGGTCTGATGGTGGAATGTCCCTGGGAGGACTTCTGTCTTGCCTAGGGACCCAGCACTTGTGTCAAAATTGAGGGAAGGCAGGGAGAAATGAGTGGCTGGCAGTCAGCAGGCCCCTGGCGCCCTGGAGTCTCATAGCTGGCACCTCCTCCTCCCACAAAAACGAGCACAGGCAGCCCCTCACAATGCCACCACAGATCCCCCAGGCTAGGTTGGCAGTGCCAGGAAGAGGGGCCGTCTCCTTCTGGGAGTGGCATTATCCTTTCTGGTTCCCACCATGCCTCCTAACCATCCCAGAAGAGGGTTTGAACACAATGGCCTTGCTGCACACAGGGATTGCTTAGCGGCAAGAAGGTTGAAGCTGAGGCCTGAGTGGACAGAGGAGAGCACTGACCAGCAGGTGAGATCTTGCCTGGGCCTTATAGTCTGGGTGGTGCCAGGAGGAGTGATGTGGGACTTTGAGCCCCCCTGACAGAGCCACCTCTGAGGCCAGGACTGTGGCCCAGACATCCTGATGAAGTGTCCTGTGTTCTGGGTCCAGTTGGCCTGTAGTCAGGGGGCAGTGGCGGATGGAATACGGTGCTAAGACTTCTTGGGCCCAAAGGAGAAGTGGAAAGAAATTGTCCTGTGCCTCCAGAGTGAGGTCTGGGCCAAGCCCATGGACTCTCTGGCCACTCTTGCTCTGTGCTCAGCCTTGAACTTGGTGTGTGACCTGGGGCAGGGAAGTTGAGGGTTTCATGATGTGAAGGAGCCCCCAATTCTGTGCTGCAAGGAGAGAGAGAGACTGTCTGGAGAAAGAGAAAGAGGCTCAGCTCTAGTGCTCTGGAGCTTTGGGACCAGGGTATTTGCCTTTAGGGAAGGCAGCTTGTCAGAGGCAGCATCAGAGCTGAGGCTGAGGCTCAGGATGGCTGGGCTTGGACATGCAACTTGGAGAGTTGAGGAGCAGAGCACTTAAGGCAGAGGAGCAGAGCCCTCAAGGCAGAGGAGCAAGGGAGGGTGCCAGGGCATGGCCAGCTCTTCTAGTAGCCAGGCTATGATTGCCTGAAAGCAGGATGTGGAGACCCCAGGAGCCTGGCAGGGGAAGGTCTGGCATGCAGGCTAGTTGGAAGGACTGGATCCTGCCAGCAGTGCGGAGCTTCTCTGGAGGGTGTGAGCTGGGAGGGAAGATGGTCCTGGGAGGACTAAATTTGGGGATGGGTGGAACCAGGGAGAGCAGGCTAACACACTTGGACTGTACTAAGAAGGAAGCCTGAATCCCTGAACAGGTGGCAGGAGCCCAATCGGGCATGGAGGAGGGTGGACAGGCAGCTGCAGACACAGGTGGCTCAGGACAGGGTGTGAGGGGGCACAAGGGGAAAGTGAGCATCAACCTGGATGGGGATTAGCAGGGCAGGGGCAGGAGAGGGCAGGTGCCAGGATGGGGCCTAGAGGGGAGAAGGGCCGCTGTCAGTGAGAGAGAGACCATCTCTTTAAGGGAATCCAGCATTTGAGGCACTTGTCACTCACATGCCCAAGGGGAGGCTTTATGCATGAATGACAGGTTCAAGCAAGCTCAAAGTCTGCACGCTCTGGGGAATACCTGTGCGGAATGGAGGGTTTCCTGGGGACCATTAGGCTGAGACTGGCCTGGCAGGGGACCCCTGGAATTCCAGAAAGCCTGGGAAGGGTGGCCTCGAGTGGAGAAGGAGCTGAGCAGGCCCCACGCCAGGGAAACCACAGGCGTTGATGGGCTGCTGCTCCTGCCGTGGTCTGTGGGTATCGTCAGCACCACATCACAGATGGGGAGGTCAAGGCGAAGTGGCGTATGCCCCCCGGCATCCTGGGAGCCTGCTGCAGCCCTCCAGCCACAGATGCGGAAGGGGATGCAGTTACAGTCCTCATGCATGCAGAGCAGGGACAGGCACAACTAGAGGGACAGGGCAATTCCCACAACGGGCTCAGCCTTCTGCCAGCACATGACCAGAAAGACCAAGAAGGGCAGTCACTTTAGCTGGGAGCAAGGATAAGGGGCTTCCTGGAGGAGGCCACTCGGGAACTGAGTCTGAAAAGGTGAGCAGCAGTTCACTGGGCAGACAACATTAGGAAGAACATACTAGAAATAGAGGACAGCCTATACAAATTGAGAAATGGGAGAGCTGAGGGGCTCTGAGAAAGATTGTTATCTAATTCGCTGCCTGCTAAACCCCCAAGAGAACAGCCTTGGGGAAACTGAACAATTCTCCTTGAAAAGGCCAGGCTTTCAATTTGCTTTCGTGCTTACAAGATAGCTTCTGGAGCTCCAGTCATCACACTCATACTCCAGGCAGGAAGAAGAAGGAAAAAGGGAAAGCAGCCTTCTTTAAAGCAATGCCCAACAATTCCTGTTTATACTCCATTGCCAGAATGCATTCACGTGGCCATGCTGCTCAGCAAGGGAGACTGGGAAAACGTCATTTTACAGCTGAGCACATTGCCTCTCTCTTTTTTTTTTAAATTTTAAGTTCTGGGATACATGTGCAGATGTGCGGGTTTGTTACATAGGTGAATATGTGCCATGGTGGTTTGTTGCGCACATTACCTCTCTTAACAAAATCAGGTCTCGTTAGTAAGGAAGACAGGAAGAATGGACTTGGGGTGACCAATCCGTGTTTGGTATTGCTGGGCCCATTTGAGAGATGGGAAAGCCATTCCCAAGAGGTTGAGTGACTTGCCTGAGGTCAGAGGCTAGATTAAACCCCAGTCCCGCCGGGCGCGGTGGCTCAAGCCTGTAATCCCAGCACTTTGGGAGGCCGAGGCGGGCGGATCACGAGGTCAGGAGATCGAGACCATCCTGGCTAACATGGTGAAACCCCGTCTCTACTAAAAATACAAAAAACTAGCCGGGCGTGGTGGCGGGCGCCTGTAGTCCCAGCTACTCGGAGGCTGAGGCAGGAGAATGGCCTGAACCTGGGAGGCGGAGCTTGCAGTGAGCCGAGATCGTGCCACTGCACTCCAGCCTGGGTGACACAGCGCGAGACTCCGTCTCAAAAAAAAAATATAAAAAAAAATAAAAAAATAAACCCCAGTCCCTTTGATCTTACTTAGAGTAACCCTGAGGGCTTTTTAGAAAGGCCCAGATCAAGTCTTCAGACAGGCTCGTCCCGATCGTTGGCCTAAGAAGCCAGCAGAGAGACAGGCATCGCAGACGAACCCAAAGACAATCTCTGTGTGGCTTGCAGCTGTGTGGGTGGTGGGTTGGCTGCACTGGTGTGTGCCCAGGATGAAAGCAAAGCAGCTGCTTCTGCAAGACAGAATTAGCTGTTCCTACGGGTCTGGATCCTCCTCTTCCCAAACCAAGGGAACCGTGGAGCTGCTGCCTTCTCAGCTCATCACCCACCCAAGGGTCCCTGGAGCCAGCCTTGAGGGCTGTGGTGAGCGCTCATCCCTTCCACATGCTCGCTAGAGCCTTCCAGGCCATGCTGGGGCACAGAGGTAATTGGGACCTCCTCCTAGCTGCCAGGCGGAAGCAAACAATTTCAACCAAGGGCTGAGGGAGTCCAGAGTCAGAGACCCAGGGCTGCCTGGAGAGGCAGAGAGGACTTTTAACGCTAGAGCCAAGTCTGGAAGGAGGAGTCCAGGCTGGAGACAGCACCCAGGGGAGAGAGGAGGAGCTCAGCAAGGTCCACCTTGTGGGTCCCGATGGGTCCTGGCTTCACCCCTTGAGCCAGGCAGCTGCAGCCTTCTGAGCCCAATTCCAATGGCATCACAGTGACCTTCTCTCTCTTCTCTTCCCTACAGGGGAGGTACCTCAGCTTAGCCCTTGCACAGTCCCAATACGCACAGGCTCCCTGCTGCCCAAGGATCTG
>NW_022169631.1:0-1041 GCF_008728515.1 Papio anubis | reverse complement strand
CATCTCTAAATAAATAACATAATCCATGTTCAAGATAATTCCATTTGGGAGCTGCCGCTGTTGTCGCTTGCTCAGCGCCTCCCTCCCGGCCGCCCTCTCCTCCGGACGATGGCGCGCGGTGGCCGTGGCCGCCGCCTGGGGTTCGCCCTGGGACTGCTGCTGGCGCTGGTGCTGGCGCCGCGGGTTCTGCGGGCCAAGCCCACGGTGCGCAAGGAGCGCGTGGTGCGGCCCGATTCGGAGCTGGGCGAGCGGCCCCCTGAGGACAACCAGAGCTTCCA
This sequence comes from Papio anubis, assembly GCF_008728515.1. Lineage (NCBI taxonomy): Eukaryota > Metazoa > Chordata > Mammalia > Primates > Cercopithecidae > Papio > Papio anubis. The sequence goes on along the minus strand of NW_022169631.1, from coordinate 763 downwards.
GTACGACCACGAGGCCTTCCTGGGCAAGGAGGACTCCAAGACCTTCGACCAGCTCACCCCGGACGAGAGCAAGGAGAGGCTGGGAAAGATTGTTGATCGAATCGACAATGATGGGGATGGCTTTGTCACTACTGAGGAGCTGAAAACCTGGATCAAACGGGTGCAGAAAAGATACATCTTCGATAATGTCGCCAAAGTCTGGAAGGATTATGATAGGGACAAGGATGATAAAATTTCCTGGGAAGAATACAAACAAGCCACCTATGGTTACTACCTAGGAAACCCCGCGGAGTTTCACGATTCTTCAGATCATCACACCTTTAAAAAGATGCTGCCACGTGACGAGAGAAGATTCAAAGCTGCGGACCTCGATGGTGATCTGACAGCTACGCGGGAGGAGTTCACTGCCTTTCTGCATCCTGAAGAGTTTGAACACATGAAGGAAATTGTGGTTTTGGAAACCCTGGAGGACATCGACAAGAACGGGGATGGGTTTGTGGATCAGGATGAGTATATTGCGGATATGTTTTCCCATGAGGAGAATGGCCCTGAGCCAGACTGGGTTTTATCAGAACGGGAGCAGTTTAACGAATTCCGGGATCTGAACAAGGATGGGAAGTTGGACAAAGATGAGATTCGCCACTGGATCCTCCCTCAAGACTATGATCATGCACAGGCTGAGGCCAGGCATCTGGTATATGAGTCAGACAAAAACAAGGATGAGAAGCTAACTAAAGAGGAAATATTGGAGAATTGGAACATG
>NW_022169630.1:0-1041 GCF_008728515.1 Papio anubis | reverse complement strand
CTTTTTTTTTTTTCTTTTTTTTGATGGAGTCTCGCTCTGTCACCAGGCTGGAGTGCAGGGGCATGATATCGGCTCACTGCAACCTCTGCCTCTCAGGTTCAAGAGATTCTCCTGCCTCAGCCTCCCGAGTAGCCGGGATTACAGGCACGTGCCACCACGCTCAGGTAAGTTTTTTTATTTTTGTGTTTTTTTATTTTTTGTATTTTTAGTAGAGACAGGGTTTCATCATGTTAGCCAGGATGGTCTCGATCTCCTGGACCTCGTGATCCGCCTGCCTCGGCCTCCCAAAGTGCTGGGATTACAGGCGTGAACCTCCGTGCCCAGCCAGCTCTCTCTTTTAAAGGACTATTTCCTCTTTGCTCAGCCCCACCTGGAAGTACCTGGAGCAGCGTGTTCGCTTCATAAACCACCAAGAAGACCCAAGCTGAGACTCAGGGAGAGTGGGAGGAGGCCCATCCCATGCTCTGGGAAAACACAGCACTGTCAGAGGGTCAGTCCCATAGAATCTTGTGAATTTGCTGGTCTCTCCTGGGTCCTGTATAGACACATTCCTTGTGTTAGCAAATTGGCCTATAAGAAGCTGCCCATCTTCCTCCTGTCAAACTTTAACTCTCTAATCATTCCTTTCGAATCAATTTTCCAAAAAAATCCCCCAGGTCAGTAAAAGACACCACTATCCCTCCAGGTAATCTCCCAAATATCCAGAAATCAACTGAGAATGATTCCCTCTCTCATATCTGCACCATATTGCTCTTCTGTGACCTCACTTTCTCCACCTCTGTCATCTCTAAGCCACCATTGTCTTTAGCCAGAGCTCCTGAGAGGCCTCAGATCTGGTCTCTGCTTTCACTCTTGCCCTCCTCTGACTGTCCATTCTCCAGTTATCAGCAGCCAGTGTCGCTATCTTCAGAGGTAAATCAGGCTTTGTCATCTCCTACTTATTAACTTCCTTCGATCACTTCCATTGCACTTAAAATACACCCCACACTCCTTACCCCATCTGGCCTTGCTTACTTTTCCAATCTCTCACGGTACACCTCC
>NW_022169629.1:0-1041 GCF_008728515.1 Papio anubis | reverse complement strand
GTAACTCTACAGATAGCAGGTAAGCCAATTTCTTTTCTCATCAATACAGAGGCTACCTATTCTGTTTTGTCAACCTATGGAGGTCCTAGCCAGCCAGCCACTATCTCAGTAGTTAAGGTAGACGGTAAACCGTCTAACCCTCGCCAGACCCCAATGCTAAGTTACTGCCTGGACTATGCATGCTTTGCCCACTCTTTCCTCATCATGCCCTCTTGTCCCACCCCCCTCTTGGGATGAAACATCTTAACCTAACTCAACACATCTATTCCCCTTCCCTTTCTCCAGGTGGCCAGGTTCTACTCAAGGATCAACACCCTCCTCAAATTTTTCCACTTCCTCACCATTCTTCATCTTAACTTAACTGACTTTTCCCTCATAAACCCCATAGACACCCTCCTTCCCGACCCATCCCCCAACCAGTAGGTTTCCCAACTTTTTACTCTCATAGAAGACCTAGCTTGGCAGGGTGCCCTTTGTGATTTCGGCAATGTTGAACTTACCCTCTACACCTTTGTCATCATTATTGTGGTTCACTCTAATTCCCCTAGTTACTCCTACTAATCCTAACTTTGTATGGAGATTCTAAACCTGGTCTACAGACAACCAGATACACTCAGTCATGCAGGGCACTGCAGATTGTCCCCCCCCACCCACACACAGGGTTGTCACTCTGCCCTCTCCCTAAATAAAATGTGGACTCATTAGGCCAGGATGAAGGACAGATACAGGGAAGGAGAGGCTGTAACCAGAAGGCAGTAGAAAGTCCAGACCTCCCCAAGGGCCTCTGCGGCACTCAGTCCCTGTTGAGTCAGAGACAGGGAGAAGCCAGGAGGTAGGGGAGTTGGTGAGGGGAGCAGCCTTGGTGAGCGGGAGGTGGAGAGATGGAAACAGAGATGGAGACAAAGAGATACAGACAGAGACAGAGAGAGGCAGAGACGGACAGAGACAGAGATGAAGAGATAGAGATGGAGAAAGACAGGGAGAGACAGAGATGGAGAGAGACAGAGAGACAGAGAGACAGAGGTGGAGAGAGACAAAGAC
>NW_022169628.1:0-1041 GCF_008728515.1 Papio anubis | reverse complement strand
TCCTGTCTTTTTTTATTCTTTATTTTTTTTGAGACAGAGTCTCACTCCGTTGCCCAGGCTGGAGTACAGTGGCGCAATCTCGGCTCACTGCAACCTCCGCCTCCTGGGTTCAAGCGATTCTCTGGCCTCAGCCTCCCGTGTAGTTGGGACTACAGGCACCCACCACCACGCCCGTCTAATTTTTTTTTTTTTTTTTTTTGCTTTTTTTTTTTTTTTTTTAGTAGAGACAGGGTTTCACTGTGTTAGCCAGGATGGTCTCAATCTCCTGACCTCGTGATCCACCCTCCTTGGCCTCCCAAAGTGCTGGGATTATAGGGGTGATCTTTTTTAATTTCCACTACAAGCACATTTCATCCTAAGTCGCACAACAGCACGTCAGGAAATCTCTTGGTTCTCAGTTGCAACATGTGCATGAGTTCATTTCCTTCCCTGTTAAGAACACCCCTTCCACCTGTACTTCTCATCCTTGACCAAGAAAGAGACACAACCAATTCCCTTCTCCACAGATCATGGCTTGTACTTTTCATGGCTGAGAATTTACCCAAAACAGACATCAAGTACAATAGATATTACAGATTATTATTTTTGTAAGTACATAAGTGCTCTCCACACAATCCGGGAAAGTTGTTGAAGTCTGGAGACGTTTTCAGAGTATCTGAAAGCCAGATTCCACTTAGCAGTTCTTTGAAGAGGAAAATTCCAGACATTTCAAAGGGGCAGATCATTCAGACACCTGGTATTCCTTTTGCAAACCAGCTTCTATCCCCTCAACTCCTTTTAAACACCATCAGAGGGTCATAAGAACACTGTTTGAAATGGTGGCACTTCAGAAAATACCAGGTTCTCCCACTTCAAACACAATCAACATAGTATTACTTCTTCCTGTGATGTTCCTCCCTACCAGACATCGATGGAGGCATTCCCGCCTTTCCCATCTTTAATCTGTCCAAGCAGAGGGAGAGGACTTTTTTCCTTCCAACTCCCATGAACTAATTCAAAGAATATTCCTTGTGAAGAGCACTTTAGGCAAGATTTCATAAG
>NW_022169627.1:0-1041 GCF_008728515.1 Papio anubis | reverse complement strand
TCTCGGCCTCCCAAAGTGCTGAGATTACAGGTGTGAGCCATCGTGCCTGGCCTATCTTTTACTTTTTTAAGGAACTTCCAAAAGTTTTTTGTAGTGTGTATGGTAATTTTCATTCCACAAAGAGTGTAGAAGATTTTTTTTTTTACAAGTCTACACTGACCATTGCCTTCAACAATGTTGATTTTTGTCTTTTGTAATACTCATTCTAGGTGGAATTTGATGGTAGCCAAGTATGGTTTTGATTCACATTTTTGTGAGGATTAGCGATATTGGGAAATTGTCACCTGTGAGTCAATTTCCTGCCTTCTTTTCACTCAGGTCTGTTTAGATTCTTTTACCTTGGATATTTGTCATTGTTGTAGTTGTTGTTTTTCACTTAGTCATAACAGTTTATTGTTCGGGTTAGATAAGAACCTCTTTCAGTGGTAGGATATTTTATAGTTTCTCCGAGTGTGTAGGATGCCTTTTTTTTTGTTTGTTTCATTGTTTTCTTTTCCGTGTAGAAGTTGCAAAGTGTCCTTAGTCTCATATGGCTATAATTGCATATGTTAGCAGTGATTTTTGTGTTCAACACCCCAGTTCCATGAAACACACGAACGTGCGTGTGCGTGCATGAGCGCGTGCGCACACACACGGAACCAAGCCTTGCATTGTCTTTGGTTGTAACCGTAGATTTTTCTTTTAATGCATTCTACTCTTATTGTTATAGTTTAAAGGGTACACATGCAAGTTAGTTACATCTATTGATTGCATCATGCTGAGATTAGGGGTCCCAACAACCCCGTAACCCAGGCAGTGAGCAGAGGGCCCACAGGGTGGGTCTTCAGCACACGCTCCCTCTCCCCTGTGTTTTTATTGGTCTGTGGTCATTCCCGGTGTCTGTTGTTCTCTTCTTTATGTTTGAGTCCATTCAAAGTTTAGCTCCCGCTTATAAGTGAGAACATGTGGCATTTGGTTTTCTTTTGGGGCCTTAGTTCACTTATGACAGTGATCTGCAGTTTCCACCTTCTGTTCTCAGGTGATCCTCTCACCTCAACCTCC
>NW_022169626.1:0-1041 GCF_008728515.1 Papio anubis | reverse complement strand
CCATGTAGCTGGTATGTTACGTGTGCATTCCACTCACAGAGTTATACCTTTCTTCTCATAGAGAACGGGGGAATCCCATTTGGAGAATAAGCTACCACGGGACATTTGGGAGTATATGGATGGCTATGGTGAAAAAGCAAGTATCCTCAGACAAAAACTGGAAAGAAGCTTTCTGTGAAACTGCTTTGTGATAGATATGTCTATGCGTCTCACATAGATAAAACTTTCTTTCCATTACGCAGCTTTGAAACTGCGTCATGAGCGGATTTGAATGGTGACATTCGGGAGCACATTCGGTGTTGAAGTTAAATAGGAGATATCTTCACATAAAAACTGGAAAGAAGCTTTCTGAGAAACTGCGTTGTGATTGGTGCGTTCCACACGGCGTTATACCTTTTTTCTCATAGCAGTATTTCAGCACTGTTCCTGTAAAACTGAAAAAGTGATACGTGGCAGCGCATTGAAGACTATGGCTAAAAGTGAAATATCCGCAAATTCAAACCGGAAAGAAACGTTCCAATAAACGGCTCTCTGGGGTTTGCATTCATTTCAGAGAGTTAAAGCTTCCATTACGTTGTCCTGTTTGGAAAGTCTGTCTTTGAGGAATCCGGGAAGGGATATCAAGTGGTGCCCGATTCTTGTGGTGAGAAAGTAAACGTCTTCTGATGAGAAGTGGAGAGAAGCTTTCAGAGCTATATACTTCGTGATGAGTGTATTCATATCATAGAGTTAAATCTTTCCTTGGATTGAGCAGTTAGAAATCGCTGTTTCTGTGGAACCTGAAAAAGGTTTTTAGGGAACGCTTTTAAGAATATGCTGAAAAAGAAATACCCTCCGTTAAAAACCAGAAGGAAACTTACTGTGAAACTGCTCTAGGTCACGTGAATTGCATTCTCACAGTTAACCTTCTGTTTTCATTGAGCAGTATTCTAAAACTGTTTTAGGAGAGTCAGCTAAGGGATACTCGGGAGCACATTGAGCTTACGGTGAAAACGGAAATATCTTCCGAGAGATACTGGAGAGAAGATTTCCAAGGGGCTC
>NW_022169625.1:0-1041 GCF_008728515.1 Papio anubis | reverse complement strand
GAACAAGGAGCAGCCTGTAATATCAAGCTTCAGACATAGACAAGTAAGCTGGAAGCTTGCCCGGGTGAATGCCGGCAGCTGTGTGAATAGGAATCGGACACCTGGGACTGGGCTTGTTCACAATGGCGACTCCATCTTCTCTTCTCTTTGCCAGGCACATTTACAGTAAGCAGACAGCATGGTGCCGGCCAAGTGGAAAGCCCATTTGCATAATAGGATGAGGGTGGGGTGAACATCCTTCCACTTGCACTATGGAAATATCACACCTGGTCCAACCAACCTGCGGGCCCTACATAAATCAGACACCATCTCCTCAAGCCTGCCTGTAAAATCCGATGCACTCCCACTCCAGGCCAGAATTCCCTTTTGGGTGCCCCTCTCTCTCACAAGAAGAGAGCTGTTCCCCTTTGTCTTTCTTTTGCCTATTAAATGCTTTGCTCCTAAACTCACTTCTCGTGTGTCAGTGTCCTTCATCTTCTTGGTATGAGATGACAAACCCTTAGTATTTACCTGAGACAACGACACCTCTTCAGCAGGTGGTCATCGGACTGGTGGAGCTTAAGACTCATGTCCATGATCAACTGCAGGGTGACTGGAATGTTGTCCTCATCCAGGGACGGAGATGGTGTCTGTCTCCTCTCAATATTTTACATGTTGTAAACCAAAAATAAACATCCAAACCACTTCCTCCCAATCATTTTAAAGGACACCCTCAGCCAGTGTGCTCAAAAGTTAACCTGAAAGACTGGCTCAAGCAGTCATGGAAAGCAAGTGTTGAACATGCCTCATTATGCTCTCTTCCCTTTTGGAATTCAGGAAAAGCTGATCAGGATTTACCATCAACAGAGACCTTAAGTCTGATCAGAAATATTTACAATCTATTCTCTCTCTGAAGCCTGGCACCTGGAGGCTTGATCTGCATGAGAAAATTTTGGACTCCACAACCTCTTATCATAACCCAGACATTCCTTTCTGTTGATAACTCAACCAATTGCCAATTAGAAATATTAAAAATCTACTTATAACCCAGAAGCACTACCC
>NW_022169624.1:0-1042 GCF_008728515.1 Papio anubis | reverse complement strand
AGGAGTTCTGGACCTGGTTGGGCAACATTAGGAGACCCCAGTCACTATAAAAAATTAGCCACTTGTGCTGGTGCACACGTGTCGTCGCAGCTACCTAAGAGGCTGAGGTCAGAGGATCTCTTGAGCCTGGGAGGTGGAGGCTGCAGTGAGCCACGTGATGGCACCACTGTACTCCATCCAGCCTGAGCAACAGAGTAAGACCATCTCAAAAAAAAAAAAAAAAAAAAAAAAAAAGCTGGCCGCAGTGGCTCGTGCCTATAATCCTAGCACTTTGGAAGGCCAAGGCAGGCAGATCACCTGAGGTCAGGAACTGGAGACCAGCCTGGCCAAAATGGCAAAATCTCTCTCTACTAAAAAAAAAAAAAAAAAAAAAAAAAGCAGGGCATACTGCCGGGTGCCTGTAAATCCCAGCTGCTCGGGAGACTGCGGCACAAGAATCACTTGAACCTGGGAGGTGGAGGTTGCAGTGAGCCAAGATCTCACCACTACATTCCAGCCTGGGCGACAGAGTGAGACTCCATATGAAGGAAAAAAAAAAAAAAAAGCAGAAAAAGACAGAAGAATGGCTCAACTTTAGTTTCATTCTATCAATAGCTTAAAGAAGAGAAAAATGGATAGATTTGGAAAACCACTTTTTATTTAAAAAGAGAAAATTAGAAACAGATGAAAACTGTCTTAAGAGTATTTGAAAAGCAAAACAGCAAATTTAACATCAGACAGACAAAATATTTAAATTCAAAAATAAAGTTAATGGTGGGTGGTGTGCCCCTTTAATGTCATACTGTAGCATTTTTCATAGATACTTATTTTATAATTAAAGATTATTTGACTATTTAGAGCAGCGATCCTGACACATTAGAGTGCATCATAATCACGTGCAGGGCTTGTGAAACTGGCTGCTGGGCCCCACGCCAGAGTTTCTAACTCAGTAGGACTGAGGTGGGGCCTGAGCATTGCACGTCTATGTTCCCAGGTGATGCTGATGCTTCCAATTTGAGACCATGCTTTGAAAACCACTAGTGTAGGGAAATATACTAGAGAA
>NW_022169623.1:0-1042 GCF_008728515.1 Papio anubis | reverse complement strand
TCTCTACTAAAAATACAAAAAATTAGCCAGGCGTGGTGGCGGCGCCTATAGTCCCAGCTACTCGGGAGGCTGAGGCAGGAGAATGGCGTGAACCCGGGAGGCGGAGCTTGCAGTGAGCCGAGATCGCGCCACTGCACTCCAGCCTGGGTGACAGAGCGAGACTCCGCCTCAAAAAAAAAAAAAAAAGAAAAAGAGAAACTTTACACCACAATTGAAAATGGAAAATCAGTATCAATTCCATAAACAAAAGCTAACCATAAAAACATCAGATGTCATTACCTACTGAGGGCTATGAGCCTGAGGCCCTGCCCTTCTTCCCTCCCCCCCCCCCCCCCCCCCCCCTCCCCCCCCCTCCCCTCCCTTCCCCTCCCCTTCCCCTCCCCTCCCCTTCCCTCCCCTCCCCTTCCCTTCCCTTTCCTTTCCTTCCTTCCTTTCTTTCCTTCCTTTCTTTCTTTTTTTGAGACAGGGTCTTGCTCTGTTGCCCAAGCTAAAGTGCAGTGGCATGATCACAGCTCACTGTATCCCTGAACTGCTAGGCCCAAGTGATCCTCCCACTTCAGCCTCCCAAGTACCTGGGACCATAGGCATGTGCCACCACACCTGGCTAATTTAAAAATTCTTTTTAGATAGAGAGAGGTCTCCCTGTGTTGTCCAGACTGGTCTCGAACTCCTGGGCTGAAGTGATCCTCCCACCTTGGCCTCTCAAAGTGCTGCGATTATAGGCAGGAGCCACTGCACTCTACCCCTGCTCTCTCTTTGTTGAAAAGAAAGACTAATCAGTACTAGAGAATCAGGGACAAAATTCCTACAGGAGATAGGGTAAATAAACATAGGCACATCCACACAAAAGAATATGATGCAGCTATAAAACAGAATGTAGAGGCACTCTGTGAACTGACATACTATTGTCAGGCACATATTATGTGAAAAAAAGGAAAGTTCTAAATAGATTATCTCAGCTTTTAGTCATTGTGGTAGCCCCCAAAAGCTATCCATGTCCTAATTCCTGGAAACTGTGACTATTACTTTATTACTTTATTTA
>NW_022169622.1:0-1042 GCF_008728515.1 Papio anubis | reverse complement strand
TAGGCCAGTTTTGTTGTCAGACATCAAGTTGTGGAGGTGCTTAAGAGAGCATAATATCCATGTGAATTAGGAAGGATGGAGATTTCTTTCCAATATTGGATACATAGCAGGCTGGCCTTTTTTTAAAAAAAAACTACTTGTTGCTGAATAGGAATGTGCTAATTAAGCTCTGAATGAGTTAGCTTCACCTAGTAAATAATAAATAATAACTTTGTAACTGCACAGTGAGCTACTTAGAGCATAAAACCTGACCGAACGTGTGTGTAGGATGCAGAGCTTCACTGCTGGATGCCTCTGAACAGTGCATGTGACTGGGGCTTTGTGACCCAGCGCTGTCTGTACATACACTCCTTGCAGTAATTTGTTTGGGGAATGATAATCCTTTGGTGACTGCAAGTTTGTAGCATCAGTAAGTACTTTGGTTTTCTGGAACTTGAATAGTCTCCCTGTCTAGTGGGAGGAACAATATAGTCTACTCAGCTAACTAAAGGTCTCAGTGGTGCAGCCTGAGAACAGCCACCTGCCTGTACTTGTGGCCTGGCAGCTTAAATGTCATCATTGAAATCTTCACCATGATGATTGAAATCTTCACCATGACTTGAGTGAACATTTAGAAGGTGGGGTAGGCTTCTGAGAAGGGCAAGAACACTATCTCGAATAATGTTTGAAGAGTGCTTCATAGTGCTGTGTGAAGGTGCAGTTGGCTATTTCAGGAAGCTCATGCCATTTTTTGTTTGAAGTTTTTAGGGTTTAGACTTAGGTTCTGAAAACAGAGGAAAGAACTAATGTGAAAAGCAGAGACAATAATAGGAAGCAACAAGGTGAAATATTTGTGTTTAGGTTCTAAAACTGCCGTAAAATGTGGAGAACTATCACTGTTGTTGATTAGAGAATTTGAGGATAACCTGGACCCATGGTTGAAAATTCAGTTTTCTGAAGTATGTACAGTTATGCTTACGTTTTTCTTTTTCTTTTTTTTTTTTTTTTGAGACGAGTCTCGCTCTGTCGCCCAGGCTGGAGTGCAGTGGCCGGATCTCAGCTC
>NW_022169621.1:0-30713 GCF_008728515.1 Papio anubis | reverse complement strand
TTAGGCATTTGAGTATGTAAGTCCTGATATCTAACTTCAAAGTTGATCGCTGCTTGCCTCAGTTTTGTTTCTAGTGCAGTCACAGTTTCTATTCACTCTCTTCCTGAAACAATGCTACAAGAGTTTAGACCATAAATCCTTTGGGAATGGGTGCCCGGATCACAGTTGGATATTAATTTGGGAAAGAAAATTAACTTTGGTATTATGAAAGCAGAGGCAGGGAAACTCTTCCTTTCACTAATTTCTTATTAGTGCAAGATTTTAGTTTGGTAAAAAAAAATCTGCATTCTTTTGGCCTTCGAGGTATAGAAGTTGAAACAAGCAGCATGCTATGTTTTGTTTTCCTTTTTTACCATGGAACATGAGGGGGGAAAATGCTGTGAAGCCTCAAAAGGAAGGCTCCATTGAGGTTGTGTAGTACAAAGAATGAATAGTTAAGGTTTTAAAAGTGATGCAAATTAATATAAAATATAAAGCAATTTTTGGAAAATGATATAAATAATGCCAATCGTATCCACTCGTGTAAAAGAAAACGTTTTTCTTTTACTCACAACACTTGTGATACTGAATATGTAGGAATTTTCCGCACACCAACTAATTCTCCAACATTCTGGACACCAACTGGGTATCCTACAATTCATTTCTGACACTACCCGGTGTTAGCTCAGACCCCACAGGTTAAGGACTCAGTGCAACAAGACTGCCCTCACTTCACATGCCAATCACAAGTTCCAGGTTGTCACCTGTACTTTTGACCTATAAATAAGGGGTTCCCACAAGCCGCTACTCATGTTTGATACTTTGCTAGAATATCTCACAAAATTTAGGGGAATATTTACTTACATTTATCAGTTTATTGTAAAGGATATTACAAAGGATACATCTCTCACTCCAATCACTCAGGAAATTCCAAGGGTTTTAGAAACTCTGTGCCAACAACCAAGGATGAAGACCAACTATATATTTACAATTATATCACAATGTCACAGGCCACCCCCCTGGTCTTTAAACATGGATCCCTTACAGCAAAACAATCATATCTCTCAGAGAATTTGTAACTTCCTAATGGGCTCTCTTTGCCCACTGCCCAGATAGAGCCAATTTATTAAGACAGGGGAATTGCAATAGAGAAAGAGTTTAATTACATAGAGCCTGTTAAACAGGAGACCAGAATTATATTACTCAAATCAGTCTCTGAACATTTGGAGACTAGAGTTTTTCAAGGGTAGTCCGTGGGAGGGAAGAGTAGCTTGGGAATGAGTGCTGCTGATTGGTTGTGGATGTAAGCATAAAGATGTGCAAAATGGTTCTCAAGTGCACACTAAGTCTATTGCTGGGTGTGGCCACAGGACCAGTTGGCAGTTTAGGGTGGAGCCATCTGCAGTCAGAAATGCAAAAACCTGAAAAGACATCTCAAAAGGCCAATCTTAGGTTCTACAATAGTGGTGTTGTCTGCAGGAGTAATTGGAGACGTTGAAAATCTTGTAGCTAATTTATTAGTCCTATAAAACCAGTGTTATCACCAGCCAAGAAGTTAAACTGTAAACTAAGTTTCTTCCAAAGTTACTTCAACCTATGCTCAGGAATGAACAAGGGCTGCTTGGAGGTTAGACGCAAGATGGACTGAGTTAAGTTCAGTCTCTGTCACAGTCATACTTTTCTCACTGTTATAATTTTTGCAAAGACAGTTTCCCATTTACATTTGGGGTAGCATTTATAGAACAGACATAGCACTAGTACCAGCACCCATATGCCTAGCCCTTGGGGAAGCCAGTTAATGTGGGATAGGGATAGTTTGAAAAAAAAAAAAAACAAAACTAATTTGCCCTGTTTTTTTGTTGGTGTTTTGTTTTTCTGTTTTACTATAGGACATTAGGGAGAAAAAGCTTGTGGGCCAATAGAAAGAGAGGCTCCAATGAGGTTGTGCAGTATGAACAGTGATTGACTGTTAAGTTTTTTAAATTGGGGCAAATTAACATGAAATATGAAGTATATTTGGGAAGATGGCTTAAGTAATGCCAATTGTGGCAACTCATGTTTTGTTTTAATGTTTCAAAGATTTTTATTCAATAATGTAAATCACTTATGTGAATTTAGTGTACTCATGATCTCTGGACCTGGCTGTAAGGAAGTCTTTCAGAAAAACAAAAATGTGAGCCTATATGAAATATTTGTGTGTGCATGCACACGCCATACCTGACTTAGAAGAGAATTCCACATTTAATCAGTTTCAGAACTTGTCTTGAGTTTTTGAACCTGTAAAAGGTTGAAAATGTTTCATTGTCCATATTAAATGTTTTACTATGCTGAAAAGAACATTTAAAAATCAATAAGGAAAAGACTAACATCCTGTGTTGTCGAAGGACTGTATATGCAAAGCAATCCTGAAATGCAGAAGGAGCTGAGAAACCAAAGGAGGCGGACAAGTCTAGTTGGACAAGGTGAAATGATTTTAACAACTACCTACAGTAGCACTGCTAGTCAGATAGTTAGATAAAGCCTCCCCTTGACCTGGGAACCCCTTTATGGGTCACCAGTCTTCTTGAAAGTCCCTTCTGCACATCTCCAGCTCTCTGTGTTTGAGGCTGTTTCCTCTCTACACTATCATCTTGAAAACAAGGCATGATTTGTAAGGTTTCCTATGAGACATGGATCTCAGCCAAGTGATGGAAAAAATAAGGGACTTGTGCCTAGATACATAAGGAGCTCTTACAACCCAATAATAAAAAGACAAATAACCAAATTCAAGCACAGGCAAAGAATTTGAATAAAAAATTCTCCAAATGAGATGTAAGAATGGTGAATAAGCACATGAAAAGATGTTCAGACATCATGAGTCACCAAGAATGCTGCAAACCAAAATCACAATAAGGTATCACTGCATACCGCGCAGGATGGCTAGAATCAGGGCAGATAACAAGTATTGGTGAAGATGTGGAGAAGTGGGAGCCCTCATAACCTTCTGATGGGACCACAAAACGGTCCAGATTCTTTAGAAAACAGTCTGGTTGTTGCCCCCCAAAATTAAATATATGGTTACCATATGACTCAGGAATTCTACTCCTAGGTATATAACCAAGATTAATGAAAACATAAGCTCACACAGACATTTGTTCATGAATATGTATAGCAGCATTAGTCACAATAGTGAAAAGGTGGAAATAAAGCAAACGCCATTAACAGAAGAATGGATAAACAAAATGTGGCATATCCATGCAATGCAATATTATACAGCTACCAAAGGAATGAAGTACTGATACATATGCTTTCACATGGACGAACCTTGAAAACATTATACTAAGAAAAATTCCTCTCACAAAAGACCACATGCTATACGATTCTATTCATATGAATGCCCCAAACAGGGAAATGTATAGAGACAGAAAGTACATTAGTGATTACTTAGGGCTTGGGGAAGGGGGTGGATGGATAGAGAAATGATAGCTAAATTGTTTCTTTTTGAGGTGATGAAAATGTTCTAAAATTGACTGTGGCAATTGTTACGCACATATGTGAATATACCAAAACCACTGAACAGTACACTTTAAATGGGCAAATTGTATTATGTCTTAACTATATCTTAATAAAGCTGTTCTTTATTTAAAAATCAAGTATAAAGGTATGGAAAAATATTTAATTTTTTCCAAGTATATATGAGCAACAGAATGTCTTTTGTCCCATCCTACACACCTCCTACACACACACACACACATGCGCACAAGCATACATGTGCGCGCACACAGGCGCACACACACACACACACACACCATACTTCCCACTCACCCATGGTCCGAGCATATATCGTGGGTGCTCAGGAAATAATTTTTGACTTGATGAATGTAGATTATATCTAAGAATGGATATACTTGGGGGAAGAACAGTGGACAGCTAGATGGGCGTGGGCTGTGGTGGGGGGTGGTCACTACAAGTCCTCTCTCTGCATACATTTTGTCAGCCTGGCAGATAACTGCATCCCTGAAATCCTGGGAAATACACCAGTTTTCAGTTGTAGCACCCTAGATTCAGTTGCTGCTTCCTCTCTAGTCAAATCCTTTTTCTTGCCAGCTGCTCCATCACAGTCTGCTCCCCCAAGGCCACCATCTCCCTTTCCCTCTCCCAATCCTACTACCTGGATGCCCGTAGTCCCACTAGGAATCGAGCAGACCCTACAGCAAAAGAGATGCCTTATGAGCTAATGATCTTCATGTCACCAGAAATGCGAAGGCTGACAATGGAAATCTAATTGGGCGTTTTGGAGAGACGATTCCTGTATAAAATTCCATCACATCCTGTGTAAGCATGCTTGACTCATTTCACATTATCAATTTCCAATTCCTTTCTGTAAAATGGGTGCATGCATGCGCATCCTCCCCAAACTGTCTACCAGAATGTAATTCAGATAGTTTCTGTTTTAAACAAACCCCAAAATAAGGACTTATGGATTTTAAGTCAATAACCTTTCAAAGATACAGAAAGGACAAAGAGGAAGAAATAACATAGTATTGGATTATAACCTAAAGTATAAAATACATGAGCCCGTGATTATGTAAATAAATGATTGAGCAAATAAATAAATGGGGGAGAAAGAACAAATCTTTATAGAATGATTCTAAATAATATACGCAGATAAGCCCTTCCTCCAGGAGGCGGAGCTTATTACCCTCCCGCTTGAGTGTGGGCTGGACTTAATAACTCACTTCAAACTAATGCATCCATAAAATAGAGATATATATATAGAAATGGAAACAGAGTAACTTTATGGTGGAGAAACTGTACAAACACTACCTTGGCCAGGTGATCAAGGTTAACTCACCAGTGACAAGTCACGTGGATCTTATGTACCCAGTGACATGATTCGATGAGAAGGGCATTTCACCTCTCTGGTATTCTTCCCCAAACCCGTAACACTGGTCCACTTATGAGGAAAACATCAGACAAACCCAAATTGAGGGATATTTCACAAAACCTGGCCAATACATTTTAAAACTGTGGAGGTCGTGAGTACCAAGGAAAGACTGATAAACTAACAGACCAGAGGAGAGTAAGAAGACATGATGACTAAATGAAATGTGGTATCCTGGATTGAATCCTGGAGCAGAAAAAGGACATTAGTAGCAAAACAAGTAAAATATAAATAAAGTCCGTAGTTAGTTAACAGTAATTCACCAATGTTCATCTCTAAATTTTGATGAAAGGATCATGGTTATATAACAGGTTATGAAAAGTGGAAACTGGGTGAAGGGTATACGTGAATTCTCAGTGGTATCTTTGCAATTTCTATGTAGACCTAAAATTATTCTGAAATAAGAAGTTTAGTTAAAGAGAGGAATATTGGTAATTAAGTTGACCAAAAACAAAGAAGAAAGAAAAAGAAAAGGAATAGTGCCAAGATTCCATTAATAGGATTTAAAAGACCTTAATTCAACGATTCATCAAAGATTTTTGTAGAGAGGGGTGCTACAGTGTAACGGTTAAGAACTGACTGAATCCCAGCTCTACTGCTTACTACCTGTGTGACTATGAGTAAGCAAGTGACTCAACCACCCTGTGCCTCAGTTTACTCATCTCTAAAATGAGGACAATAATAGCAACTACCTTACAGGCCACTACAAGCTTTATTTTTTTAAGGCTAGTCAACGGAAGCGGTGGGAGTGAAGAAGCAACAAAGAAATCTGTGACTGGCTGTGGTCAATTAGTTGTAAACACCACTGCACTTGGAGCAGCCTAATTTTTTTTTTTTTTTTTTTTTTTTTTGGAGACAATATCTTGTTCTGTCACCCAGGCTGAAATACAGTGGAGCGATCACACCTCACTGTGGCCTTATACACCTGGGCTCTAGCGATCTAACCACCTCAGCCTCCTGAGTAACTGGGACCACAGGCAGCTGCAACCGTGCCCGGATAGTTTTCTAAAAAATTTTGTAGACATGAAGTCTCACTATATTGTCCAGGATGGTCTCTAACTCTTGGCCTCAAGTGATCCAACCACCTCAGCCTCCCGAGTAGCTGGACATACAGGTGTGTACCACCACACCCAGCTAATTTTTGTATTTTCTGTGGAGAAGAGGTCTCACTATATTGCCCAGGCTGGTCTCAAATTCCTGGTCTCAAGTGATCCTCGCACCTCAGCCTCTGAAAGTGCTGAGATTACAGGCGTGATCTGCTATGCTTGGCTAAGGTTGATATTTGAATGAGTTAATATATTACAGTACTTAGAACAATGCCTAGCACTAATAAATGCCATGTGTTTGTATGTTTATGTTATAGATAAATATGTAAGTGTTCGTTAAATAAAATATCAAGTCGTACTGCTACAGACGCTCCTGGATAGGCACTGCCTGTGCAGCAGCCCATCATATACCTCGGTACACATCCACTGGACGCATACAACAGATCCAGAATACAATTTAGCGCTTCTTATGAAACTAGTGACCTGTGAGCTGGCCTGCAGAATCCCCAAGTGGTGATCAGAGGAGCTACTTTTGAATAACAGGCTCCCTTGGGAACTCCAGGCATAGATCAGCAGTTAATTGTAGATGATGATATATCAGAGAGAAAACTACCAGACACCATTGTGTCCAAGGAAGTATTTCTATTCCTTCCTCCACATATTTGCTTGGGTTGCTTTTGTCCTCTAATACTCTCCCTACTTACCTGATAATTAATTATTTAAAATCTTCCCTTCCTTTAACACCCAACTTAGATCCTATCTCAGCTCTGAGGCCTCCTGGGCTTCCAGCCCCTAGTCTTCTTCCTCGACCAAATGCACTTAACCTTCATGGGCTCCTTAGAATATGCTGCCTTGTGCATTTCTCTCTCCCACCAATCCTGGGCACTCATGGGCAGGCACTGCCTTTAAAGGTCCCCACAGGAAGCTGAGCCCACCTTCCCCTGCCCCTGTGAGAGGAGAACCAACAAAGAGTGTGCGAGGGAAAACAGAAAGTCCACTCTTCCCATCATCCATCAACTACTGACTGAGCCCTGTGCCTGGCGTGGGGGATGTGGAGGGTGAAAGAGTTGAGTCCTTGTCCTCAGGAAGCCCATCTTGTTACATGATGGGATATTACATGTGGGATGCCCAAAACATTTGCCTCTGGTGGGGTAGGGAAAATGGGATAGAGGAAAGAAGCAAATGAAGCTGTGTTCGTTTTAACATAGTTATCTACAGGATAAAAAAGACTCTCCAGAAGCTGTAAAATCTGAGGTAACGGTGGGGGTCAGGGGCAATTCTGATGAGAGAGGTTACCTCTGAGCTAGGCAACCAGAGCATATAGCTCAGGAGAGAAACAGTAAGGGAGAGAGGAGAAAGTATGACCTTTCCTTCAGTCTCTCCATCTTCAAGAAATTCTACTCCCCACCACCAACTATTATTGCTATTATTATTATTATTATTATTATTTTGAGTCAGGGCCTCTGTCTCCCACACTAGAGTGCAGTGGCAGGATCATTGCTCACTGCAGCCTTGAGCTCCTAGGCTCAAGCGATCTTCCCACCTCAGCCTCCCGAATATCTGGGACCACAGCTGCGTACCACCATGCCTGACTAATTTTTAAAACAAATTTTTATAGAGTCAGCATCACCATAGGTTGCCTATAGGCTGGTGTTGAACTGTTGACCTGAGCCTTCGCAAACCTTCTCTCGCAATGTGTGTTATAGGTTTATATGCGGAGCCACCATGTCAGCCCAGTTAGCGTAAAACAACAACAATAACAACAAATAAACTTGGTTATTTGATTGTGATAATTGCTAGAAGAAAACACAGAGAGAAAGTAACTGGGTAGAGGGTGCACTTTAGACTTGGCACGTGAGAAGGCCTCTTTGGGAGTGAGATATTTAAATTGAGACCTAAAGATGAAGTTGCTAGAAGTGTAAAGACTAAATGGTATAAAGGGGATGGTTCCATGAGGGGAACAATGAAATAGAGAAATATCAAGCCGAGAAAAGGAAGAAAGCGTGGAGTGGAAATAAGCAGGTAGGAGATATTACTATCCACTGGAGACGTGTTATGGACTTGCTCAAGATTACGCAGCTGGGGTCAGTGACAAAATGAGATATCTACGTAAACTCTATTTTGAGAAATAGACTGAACAGAAGGCCCTTGAGCTTCAAGGTAGCATCTAGCAGGAGCAGCACAGACAAAACTATAGGGACAGAAAGTCAGGGAGCTTTCTTGCTTTCTTTTAAAAAAATACATGTGTCTATTTTCCCCTTTTCTATGCATCCAAACATCCATTATCTGTGTCTATTTGTATTGAATATATTTAAGGTGTAGGATGTGATGTCGAGACTTTTTATTATTCTGGAAATTTTGTCCAAATTCCAGTGTTACTGATTTTTGTGAATCCCTCTGTGTTTTCTGGAAGGGGCTAACAGCCAAATCCTTGAATGAAAATGATGAAAAGTACTGGATTCGTCAGAATTTCCCATGTGCCAGGCCATAGCTGCTTGTGTTCGGGAGCAGCAAGGAAGGGGGGACCTTCAGGCCTGGATCCCACACTTCATTCAGTCTTGGGAAAGGTGAAGCCTGAGACTCTTTGAAGGAGAAAAAAGAAGCTGAATGAGGCCGGAAATGGTGGCTCACGCCTGTAATCCCAGCACTTTGGGAGGCCAAGGCGGGTGGCTTACGAGGTCAGGAGATCAAGACCATCCTGTCTAACACAGTGAAACCCCATCTGTACTAAAAATACAAAAAATTAGCCTGGCGTGGTGGCACCTGCCTCTAGTGCCAGCTACTCAGGAACCTGAGGTAGGAGAATCGCTGGAACCCGGGAGGCAGAGTTGCAGGGAGCCAAGATCATGCCACTGCACTCCAGACTGGGTGACAGAGTGAGACTGTC
This sequence comes from Papio anubis, assembly GCF_008728515.1. Classification (NCBI taxonomy): domain Eukaryota; kingdom Metazoa; phylum Chordata; class Mammalia; order Primates; family Cercopithecidae; genus Papio; species Papio anubis. The sequence goes on along the minus strand of NW_022169621.1, from coordinate 21,877 downwards.
TCAAAAAAAAAAAAAGAAAGAAAAAAAAAAGCTAAAGGAAGGCCTGGGTTTGGGAAAGAATCCAAAACAGGAGGGGCTACATGATTGGAGACATGGTGGGAGATTGAAGGGATGATGGGGGCTTCACAGTTTAGAGGAAGGCCACATGTGTCCCCTAGAAAGCAGCTCAGACAGAGCGGTCATCTTGCTCAAGGTCACAGAGCTAGTGTGTGCAAAACCAGGAGTGGAGCCCATGTTTGATGGGTTCCACAGCCTTTCTATTATATCACCCAAGATGATTTTCCCCACAACTCCCGTTTAATGTTGCCATTACGTTGGTTTTAGAATGTTATTTAGAAAGTATGAGTGTGTGTGAGAGCACGTGACTGTGTGTTGAGGAGAGGCCTTGTTAGCATGGATGGACTTTTGCTCTTGTATGTGCATATTTCTCCCATGTTTACCTATGACTTGGTGGGATTCTCAGGTGAATGTGTTTCTTCCTGTTGAGAAACCTAACCCCAGAGAACACAGGGAAATCCTGAAACTTGAAGAGAGGGGTCTGAGGCACACTGACACTCCCCTTCTTGCCAGACCCTTTGGATTCTTGGGACAGCTGAACAAGAATGGGGAGAAAGCATCCAAAAGCGTCCACCTGGAGTGCAGGCCGAGCCTCTAGATTGAGCTTTTACAGGACTAGAAACATGGAAGGAAGTTTAGACAGTAACAGCCAGAGAGACACCTGTTGGCTAGTGTCTAAGGGAGACCAGATAGTGGGATGTTGAAAGAATAAGGACAGAACAAGAGGTCTGGGTAGCTCACCATCTTTTCCTGAGTTATCCTTTCACTGTGTGAATTTTTTCTTTTCTTTTTTTTTCTTTCTGAGACAGGATCTCGTTCTGTCACCCAGCCTGGAGTGCAGTAGCATGATAGCAGCTCAGTGTGGCCTTCACTTCCCCAGCTCAGTTGATCCTCCCACCTCAGCCTCCAGAGAAGCTCAGATTACAGGCATGTGCCACTGCACCTGGCAGATTTTTGTATTTTTTGTAGAGATGTGGTTTCTCCATGTTGTCCAGGCTAGTCCTAAACTCCTGAGCTCACAGGATCCTCCCGTCTTGGCCTCCCAAAGTGCTGGAATTACAGGCTGGAGCCCCATGCCTGGTGTGAATGGAAAGTGCTATCAACTCCCAGCTTCTCAAACACGGTATATGTGATAAGAGTATGAGCTCTGAAGTCTCTATTAACCTTGACAAATCAGGGAACCTCTCTGATTCTAGCTTTTCCCATCTGTAAAACAGGGTTAATGATAGTACTCATCCCATAGGAATGCTAATGAGATTAAGTGGTATGGAAAGCCATGGGAACAGAGCCTAACACACAGTAGGCCACCAGTGCATAGTATCTATCCTTATTTCTTCCCATTGAATGAAAATGCAAATGCAAATGACCATTGGATCATCCAGGCAACTGTGTACTTCCGTAAGACCAAATTATAAAAACACTGGGGTGAAAAGAATGTTCCAGATCTGTTGCTCTCTCTTAGTCTGACACATGAGGAACCCAATAACCAATGGAAACAAGTGCATTAGAGGAAAATGAAAAAGCTTGTGCAAAAGCAAATGTCATGAAAGGGAATTATAACAGATTTTTGAGTGGCTGCAAGAACAGACGAGTTAGTGTGCATGTACACGCTTCAGAGCGAGAGGGAAAAAGAGGAAACTGGAGGGGAGATAAGGCTATCAAAGAAGGAAAGACCAGCATACAATGCGCTTTCCTGTGAAAGTCAGGAGTTTGAACTTCACCTACATCAGCATTGTCCGTTAAGAACATAATGTGATCCACATATACAATTTTAAATATTCTAGCAGTCACATGAAAAAAGAAATGGGTAAAATCAACTTTAATATTATAATTAATTTAACCTACTATATCAAATATATTATCATTTTAACATGTAATCAAAATGAATACTGATTAATGACATTTTACACTCTTTTTTGAATACGAAGTCATTGAAATCTGGTGTGTAGTTTTACCGTGACAGCACGTCTTAATCTGAACTAGCCACATTTCAAATGTTCAAAGGCCACATGTAACTCAAGGGCCACGTGTAACTAGGGACTAGTGCATTTGTCAGTGCAGACCTAGGCAATGCGGAGCAGAGCAAGAAAAGGATCCAGCCACTCAAGATTGCTATGTGTATTTCTGCAGATCGTGTGTGGTATAATGGACGTGAATGTGGGCTGCAATGCAGCCTTCTATCAAGCCGCACCCAGCTACTGCCAGTTCAGAAAGTGAGCCTTTTCCTGATAGGTCTTCAGAGGTAGTTCCTTTCAGAAAAACATGTAACAACAAGAAACACAACCTTCACGAAGATGCTATATGTGCTAGCACTAGCCTTGGGGAAAAGCTAGGCCCATGTAGCAGGTACACGTATTAGTGACTCCACCACTCAGGTAAGAAGTGGCACATCGTTTTACAAATCAGAGTGAATTCCACTTTGAGCTCCCAGGACCCACAGTCTGGAGGGAAACTCGACCTCAATTATTCTTGGGACTCTTCATTCAGAGTTGTGCCTGAGTTCTGATTTTTTGTACAGGACATAGAGGTGCCTGGCCCTCTCTAGTCCTCAAGTTGTCCTACTCACAGTGGCTAATGCTGAGACCTTCTGGCCCTGTGCAGAGACCCTTCCGGAGCCCAACAGCACTCTGATGATTCTGCAAAAGTCTCTGCTTAACATCCCATCCTAGATTCCACCTCACCATTTCTCTCTGGGGTCTTGCTGCCTTCCATTTTTGCCCAGAAGCAGCCTGGGCTCTGCTGCTCAGACTTTTCACTTCTCCCTTTTTATCGTGCTTTTTATTTGATGTGGAAAAAAATCCTTTTCCCTTCATGTCTCCTCCAAGATGGTTTTTGTTTTGTTTCTTTACTGGCAAACTTTCCCCCTCTGAGGCTCAAGGCTGTTGTGAACCAAAATCAGAAAGTGCTGTAGGGTGCCAGGCCTAGTGACTTACCCCTGTAATCCCAGCGCTTCGGGAGGCTGAGGCAGGTGGATGGCCAGGAGTTCCAGACCGGTCTGGGGGACAAGGTGAAACCTCACCTCTATTTTTTTAAAGTGCTGTAGGAAAAGTCACTTTTCTGCCATATTTTCTACCCTGCTACAAACCTCCTGGTAGCCAAGAGGACCTGAACCAGCTATCCACTTGATGGAAGGAAGGAAAAGGAGGAATGTACAGGAAGAAAAAAAATAAATAAATATATTAATCTCCTAAAATATTATCAGATATGACAATAAAACTCTCTAGCACACTGATAGGCAATTCTACAAACACTGTGGCAGTGTTTGTCACGATCTATTAAAGTTGAATACAGTCATATCAGGAATCATCACTGTGGGTATGTATCAATGAAATAGTGCTTGTGGCTGGCAAAGGGCCATGAAACATTCACTTAGCGGGGCTCTTCCTGTGGCTCCCAGGCTGGAGACAATACAAATATGTCCATCCCAACTATACAATGAAATGCTGAGAATATTACACAATATGAGAATAAAACAACATACAACAACATGTTTGATCTCACAAGCATAATGTTGAGCAAAGGAAACCAAACACACAAAAATCATACGGTGTGATTCTATTTAGCTATGAAGTGTTGTAAAGCAGAACCCAGCCTGGCCAGCATAGTGAGCTCATGCTCTACAAAACAAAACAAAAATTACCCAGTGTGTTGGTGCATGCCTGTGGTTCCAGTGCCCAGGGCTGAGGTGAAGAGCCCACCTCACATGAGCCTTGGAGAGGTTGAGAATACGTGAGCTGTAGTAATGATTACACCACGGCCTTCAGCCCTGAGCAACAGACTCTGTCTAAAAAAAAATAAAACCTTAAGGAGGAGCAAGAGGGAAAACTTTTGAGAGCTTTGAATGTTCTGTTTCTTGACCATGGAGTGGGCTCAGTTTGTGGTAATTTACTGATAATGTGAACTTATAACTTTGTTCAGTTTTCTCTGTATAGCCAATACGAGTGTTTACAACGTGGGAAGTCAACAAAAGAAAAACAATTTCCTAGTCACGCAATTAACTGACAACAAGCAATGTCAGGCAAGAAAGAATGAAGGCATGAATGAATTTGAAGTAGTGGAAATAAGAGGGAAGCCAGAATTGAATGTATATGATTGGATGTAGACATTAGACAGAGAGAGGAGTCCTCACGACAATGCCTTGGGATTCCAGCTTAACTAGGTAAATGAGATGGTGGGGACTGGTTGATATAAAGAACACTGGAAAGAAGAATAAAGGCAAGGTAGTAGATGATGAATACAATTAGCACATGATGAGTTCATAGTGTCTATGAACATTCATGTGGAAAGCTGTGTATGGAGTTTAAAAGTGAGGGCTGATTTTTATTCCATGCGTGATGCAATAAGCTTACACCTCCTTTGTACCTACTGAGCAGTACAATACTGTACAGAATGCATGCCAAACTATTTGAGAATTCTGAAAGTAAGTATTGAACAGACCAGAGGAGGCTAGAATTAAAGTACCACCAAACTGGTAGTAGGTTGCCCTATTTTGTTCCTCCAGCATCTAGCAAGGACCTCAGACAACCTAGAAACTCAGAAGTGAGCACTCTAGTGCAAGGCAAAGAGATTCAGTAGAAACCCTCTACTTCTGGTTGGAGGGTGGAAAGGAGAGATCAAAATGCTCAGAGAGTGGAGAAATACACGGGTGCTGTTTTACTTTTTCCCCTGTAGTCTGTCACCCCTGTCCGGCAGGCAGTCCCACAGTTGAGGTGGTGGCAGAGGCAAAAGGAAATAACCGAGGATGGGAAACTGCAGAAGCCAAAAGTGAAGGAAAAGGAACCTTACTTTTCTGTTCAATGAAAGCTGCACAACTTTAGAGGAGGGCAAGCCATTGCTTCCCTGCCCCGCCCTGTCCCCGCCCCTGCTCCGTCCCGCCCGCGCCAAGCATCTCCGCCCGTGGCCGACAGCCTCAACAATGAGCCTGCAGGAGACAGAACACTGGAAGGATAACTGAAAGTGAGGAGCTCACGAAAGCGGCCCTAAAGTGCCGTTATGACCTTTAGGTTCATCTTTGACCTCTGCGTCCGTTTTCTGATCCTAACTACTAGCATAACGAGGCTGTCAGAACTGAGAACTGAACTGGGGTCTTCCCATGAACCAACTGACCTGGTTAGTCCGCCTTAGCGAGGAAAAGAGCAGTTAGCACTCGCGAGAAATTTTTTGAAAGCAACTGACATTGGAAATATATAGACTGTAGAAGAAAAATACTTAACATTCTTAGTAGTTGGGGTGGGGAATTGATGACTCTTAAAGAGACAGCAGAAGGAGTTTATTGGGTGTAATGGAACTGTTCTGTATCTACGATTGTAATTGACTAGCTACATGAATCTATACATATGTTAAAGATTTCTAGAACTGTGAGACCAAAGGGTAAAAAGCCACTTCTGTATAATACTTTAAAAGATAAAATGTAAACGTGTGAAGGCTCTGGTGTTCAATTTCTGGTGACACCATTCACTAGCTGTGTTGACCCCAAACAAGTTTCCACCCCTCTGTGCTTCAGTTTCCTCTCCCTCAAACAGAGACATTCCTAGTTTCTACCTCCTGGAGAGTTTGTTATGGTGGAGGTTAAATGAGATAACATGTGTGCTTAGGCAGTGCCTGAGAGACATAGTGTTTAGCAAAATGTCTGTATATGTCCAAACGTTCGTGCGGGGCCTGGGGTTCAGGAAACTGGTGAGAGGATGGAAGAAATCACTGTGCCAGTCAGTGCTGTGTATATTTACGTATTAGAGCCATAGGACAAATAGCTGCTATGACCTTATGTTTTTAAGCCATGCAGCCTACCCAGCCACCAATCTTCCTCACTTCACTCCTGACTGCTTTCCAGTTTTCATGTAGTTCCTAACCTGTGGTGCCGTCTCCAATTTGGCCTTCAGTTCACTGACTGGTCATGACCTCTCCAAGCTGTTCTTTAAGCTGTTCTGATTCTTCTGTGTGGATCAAAACCTCTTGGACATTCTGCAAAAGGCCTGGCCCTAGACGCTCTTAAAAAGTGACAATGTCATTAAGACCAGGAAGCCTTTCTAGATTAAAGGAGACTAAAGGGAACATGATAACTAAATACAATGCATGGATATTGGATAGAGCAGAGGGGAACAGCTGTTGAGGCTATTGTCAGCGAATTAAGGACAACTGACTATGAATTGTATGTGGAGAGTCCTAGTTCCTAGGAGATACACGAGTATTTAGGGTTGAATATCATGAGACTTTCAAATGGTTCAGCAAAATAATAATAATTTTATGTAATAATAATAATTATTTATATGGACACAATTTTAGTTCTGTGCCAGATAGATAAAGCAAGATGGCAAAATATAAACAATTGATGAAGCTAGATGAAGAAGGGGTGTATGGGTACTCATTATACTAGTGTTACAACTTTTCCATAAGTTTTAATTTTTTCAATATAAAACGGAGTAACACCACATCAGAATCAGCAAAAAATCATGCTTGTTTTACAACAAAAGGGAATGAGAAGATTTCTCTGGAGTTGGCATGCTGGGGTGGGACAGATGGGCTGGGAATCCGTATTTTAAAAGTTGCAGGATCCCAGCGAAGAAACACCACTGAAACTCATCTCACCCCTCCTTTACCTCCTCTGGTCCTTGCCATCTCTAGGATCAAACTCTGCTGCAGTTCTTTTGGCAATGTCCCAGCAGTGTCCCACCCACCCTCTGTAAAAGCGAGGTGCAGCTAGATAGTGGGGCTGGTGGAAGAGCACCAGAAGAGATAGATCCTAAGGCAGGTCAACAGTTGTCAGATGGGCAGAGAGGGTTCTCTGAAGAGCCTGGAAGAAAGGGCCAGGGAAGTAGGAAGAAACCCTATAATAGGCTTGTGGCAGATGAAGAAAGTAAAACTTCTACCGTGGCGGAGGCATTTCAGACTTGAGGCACCACCACAGCTCCACAGCTATTAAATGTTGAAACTCTTTCCTACTGATTGGCAAGTGCCCTGAGCACCCCAACTGCCTGTAAACCCTCCTTTCCTTCTACCTCAGAGATTCACAACGCGCGTGAGCTCGGATACCAGGGGACTTTGTCCTTGTCTCTTATAGAGGTAAAGTGCTGCGCCTGTCTTTAGTTGCTCTTGCTGCTCTGGTTCTCCCCAATCCCCAACAAGGAGCAGCCCTGTTCCTCTGAGCAAATGCCAGAGCTCCGTACTTGTTCTGCGGGCTGTGTTGAACATTACCCATGCTTCTCCTTGGGGATGTGCCTGCTCTGTTGGTCTCCCGCGCGGAAAGGACTTTCGTTGGTGCTTTGCGGGATGCTTGATTCAGCAGGGTAGCATTTGGCCTTCCTCTGGGCTGTGGTCTTTGCCAGCAATTCTTTGAAAATCTGTGCCTGTCCACCAGTGTGGATTCCTTCCAGCCAACCATCCTCTACTCAGGGTTCCTGTCACCTCCTAGATGTTCCTACTCCATTGTGTCAGTGTTACCTGAACTATGCCAGAGTTTATCTGACATATGACATTATGAACAAGGTCCTGGTGATGTGTAGTATAGAGTGGAAGCTTTGAGGCCTATCTGTGTTTTTGAATCCCAGCTCTACCACTTCCTCTGTGAAACATACGGGCCTCAGTCACCTCATATGCAATAATACATACCTTATAGGAGGATTTAATTATATATCCAGTGTAAAACTCTTAGAGAATGCCTGGCCCACAGTAAAACCTCAACAAATATATTAGACATTATTGTTGTTATTACTGTTGCTATTATTTTGTATCAAAGCTTTTTTTTGAGACAGAGTTTTGTCCTGCCCAGGCTGGAGTGCAGTGGTGCAATCTTGGCTCACTGCAGCCTCAACTCCCAGACTCAAGTGATCCTCCCACATTAGCCTCTAAGCTGGCGGGACTACAGGCATGCACCACCACATGCCAAACTAACTATATATATATATATATACATATATTTATGTATATGTATATAAAACTTTATATATATATGGTTTTACCATGTTACTTAGGCTGATCTTGAACTCCTGAGCTCAAGCGATCAACCTGCCTTGACCTCTCAAAGTGCTGTGATTTACAGGCTTGAGCCAATGCACCCACCCATATTGAAGCTTTAATGGACACTTTTAGGTGTGTTTTCAAAGATAATCGCCTCTTTTGGTGTATAAAACACTTTCGAACAGGTAGGTATAAAATACTATTGATTAGCATCCCAATTTTTGAGGTAAGGAAACTAACAGGAAGAGGACACCCAGATGTCACAAAATGATAAATTTCCACTCCAGAGACTGTATAATCCAGTCGGCTGGTTTTTCAGATGGAGACTGACTTTCCTAATGTCATACAGCTCTCTCAATTGTGGCAGAGCCCATCCTGGAAGCCATGTGCCCCTTCGATGCTCTTCCTACCAACAAGCATTGTTTCCCAAGTGTCCAAATGTGGCATGTGCGATATTCAGACAGGATGTAGTCAGGAAGGAAACCAATCAAAAGCTGGTATTTGTTCCTTTATTCGTTCAGCATACATTTCTTGAGCAACAGATGTGTGCTAGGAACAGCCACACAATGATCTCTAGAGATCACAATCTGGGGGATGAAACGGACAAGTAAACAGGCAACTTCAATACAATGTTAGAAGTGCTAAAATAGAGAAGCATACGTGGCCACGGAAACACAGAGAAGGATCCAATGGCGTCAAACTCTTGTTATGGGAGGTTTTCCATCAGAAAAACAACCTAAATAGCATATTCCTGGGATTTTACATGGGTCTTTAATTTCAGGTGCTTAAGCAATATAGACTCACAGGCATTTTCAGACATAGGTACAATGAGGTTCTGGAAGTTGCCCACTGTTGCACAGCCTCCATGAGGCACACCTCATTGGAAACCATATTCTGTTGTATGGCTGACTTCTGGGGGTCCTCAGTTTCTTCATCTGTAAACTGAGGATGATGACTACTCTGATTTCATTTGATCTGAGGACCAAACAATATAATATCTTCATCAAGGCTCTTCTGGTTGCTAGCAACAGAAACCTACTTGAGCTAGCTTAGTTAATAGGAAGGCTCATTATAGGATATAAGGAGTTTCATGGAACACAAGGTCAGTAAGTGTAGCCATGTTTCAGGAGGGACTAAAGCCATGAACTGGAAACTCACCAGGAATCAAGGCACTTCTGTTTCTCTTAATCACCCTCTCAGTCTGTGTGTTCTTTTATCTATCCATATCCACTCCAGTCTCTTCACGATCCTGATTTCTCTGCTTTTCCATGACCTTGACCAAATACAGCTTCTCCACAGCTATTGGGTTTATAAGTCCTGGGTTTAAGTGACCAAAAGTGGCTGACTGGTATCTCTGAATCCAATTCTAAATTTTCAGGATGGAATCTGCTTGTCCCAATTCAGATCAGGGATGCTGTGTGGTTCAATCAGTTTCACCAGGGAGTCAGGGTTGCGACACAGCTGCCAGGAACCCACCCCTGTGGCTGGTGGCTGGGAGAGATCCAGTTCTTAGAGAAGGGGAGATTAGGGGCTTGGCAGACCCCCCAAAGCAGATAATGTATGCTTTCGGTTTTGCAAAATATTTTGCAAATATTGCATGACAAAAGAAATAGTGGAGGATCCCAATAATGGCCATCTATTTTTTTCTGCCTGCCTGCTACCTGTTCTTTTTTTCTGGTAACAGATTTTATTCTTTGGGCTATGAGTGGTGGACACATGATCCACGTTGGATTGATCATAGTACCTCATACCCTGGCCAAGCTCACTATCCTTGTTCCATTTAGTATCATTTTGGAATCCTTCTCCCTCTCCATAATCTGGCCATCGAACTCCTCCCACCCTTTTAGGCTTTACCTCAGGTTTAGTAATGTTTATAGTCGATCCTACACAGTTGCAAGGATTTTATGTTCTTTACTGACTTTGAGCCACATATCCCTAATGAGATATACAGGGAAATCTTTTGGGAGGCCTCTGGTCACCACCTGGGGACATAATCCTTCCTGGAAGTTCCATAGCTGACCTCCCTTTATACTTCACTGACCGGACCTGGGATCAATCACTGTGAGGGGGAAGAACATTGCTGTAACTGTTGTAAACTGATTTTGGCCCATCTAGTGCTGACTCCCCTCCTGAGATCAAGAGATGTCTGTCAAACACTTGATCAATGTTGGGCTGCTGTTAGCCAGAAAATAGGAGAAGGAAATAGGGCCAGTGTGGTGGCTTATGCCTGTAATCTCAGCACTTTGGGAGGCCCAGGTGGGAGGATTATTTGAGCCCAGGAATTTAAGACCAGCCTGGCCCACATAGTGAGACCCCATCTCTACTTACAAAAAAAAAATAAAAATAAAAGATAGAAGAACGCTTGCTAAAAGTGTCTGTTTCAGACTGACCTCTCGGAAGACATGGGCTACTTGTGGTTTACTCTGTCTGCTATCGGTTTCCTTCCACTTGCAGCCCTTCTCACACAGCCTCTAATTTCCTTCCTCTGTCCTCCTTCTGTTGCATGCTTCAGGGGAATTCATGACTTCTAGCCTATTCCCTAGAAGGAGAACATGTCTGAGACCCTGCAGCTCTGGTTATAAGGAATGGGTGTAGGAAAGGGTAAATGACTACTTTCAAGTCTCTTTGTACATGACCTACCTATCTTATTGCAAGAAGATCTAGGTAGTATCTGTCTGACACACTTGGCCCCGTAGCATAGGGTAGCAGAAGGACTCCAGGAGCAGCTCTCTTGCATTCCAACTCTTGTGTCAATAGTTGTAGTAACTTTGTCCAAGTGACTGTAACTCTCTGTGCCTCAATTCATCAGGTTTGTTTGTTTGTTTGTCTGTTTTGAGACAGGGCCTCACTTTGTTACCCAGGCTAGAAAGCAATGTCAAGATCCTGGTTCACTGCAGCATCGACTTCCTGGGCTCAAGCAACCCTTTCACCTCAGCACCCTCAAATACCCATATACCTGGGACTACAAATATGTGCCACGGCAGGCTTTTTTTTTAAAAGAGAGAGTTTCATCATGTTACCCAGCCTGGTCTCGAACTCCTGAGCCCAAGCAATCCTCTCGCCGCGGCCTCCTAAGGTGCTGGGATTACAGGCATGAGCCACTGCACCCGGCCTAATTAATCTGTGTTAGCAAGTATAATAATGCTATATACGTACCTCACTGAGTTGTGAAGACTGCAATGAGACAGTAAATACAAAACCCTTAGTATAGTGCTTGCATATAGTAAGTACTCACTAAATATCATCACTTATTGGAGTAACTATTATTCATTCTGCTGGAAAAGTCTGGAAGGAAACAATACTTGTGCCCAAATGGTGGATGCCAGGGGATTTAAAAATTTTCTTCCTTATACTGTGCTATATTTTCCAAATGTCCTACAAGGAGCATGTACTGCTCATACAACCAGAATGTAACACAAGATATCTCATTTAAAATCTACATTTAAACTCTCACGTAAACATGTGAACCTCAAGAATGATCTTATTAAATTAGGACATCTGAGACTATCAAAAAGAATGTACCTGTTACTGCCTATCAGCACAACTGCAGCATAGACCAGTGACTGTGCCTCTTAGACTCCACTGAAGCACGGGAAAGCCTCAGCTTGTATTTCACGGGATTCCTCAGACCAAGTGACGAAATGCTGGATGGCAAAATATTTTGCAAAACTGAAAGCATATAGAAATGGAGAAGATAATGATAATTAGGTTCAGATTCTTTGATTTTAGCTAGGCCAAAGAGGACTGAGGATGGTAACCACTGAGCTTTTGGAAGGGGCAGGACTGGGTCTAGAGTTATCAGGCTGGAGGCTGGTTGGGCATTTTGAGACACAGTGCCGTACTGTGTAGAGCAAGGCTGAGGCTTGGATAGATGGTGGAAATAGTGGGCCTGACCTGAAGGCATAGGGCAGGTAGAAGGAAAGAAACTAGCATTTGTTAGGCACCTGGGACTGCCAGTTACTTTACATAAAATCTCAGGGAAGGCCAGACGCAATGGCTCATGCCTGTAATCCCAGCACTTTGTGAGGCTGAGGCGGCTGGATCACCTGAAGTCAGGAGATGGAGACCAGCCTGGGCAACATGGTGAAACCCCGTCTCTACTAAAAATACAAAACTTAGATGGGCATGGTGGTGGGCGCCTGTTGTCCCAGCTACTTGGGAAGCTGGTGCAGGCAGAACCTGCCTCAACCTGTTTAGGACGTGTTCACACCGGGCTTCCACTCCAGCTCTTAGGCAGCAACAGAGTGAGACTCTGTCTCAAAAAAAAAAAAAAACAAAAATCTCAGGAAACTTAATCCTCACCTCCATGACGAATGTCAGAGGGACTTTCTATCACTGGAGTATGGCCTTAGGACTTTAGCCCAAGTCATCAACCATTTTCTCACTCTTCTTGTCTAAGATACCTCTTACCATGGTTTTCTTACATGGAAATTCCATTAAACAACTATCCTGATATTCATTCCATCTCCTTTCTAAGGTAAGTAGGTGGTATTCTTGGGGTTTTGAATAATTGGCCCACTCACAGGAGAGCCTTGGAAAAATAGAAGCAGCATTCTTCCCACTTGGGGAGAATTTGGTGAGAGCCAGGCAGAGGATCAGAGATCAACTCAGAGGCCAGAATAACATTGCAAGAAGGTCCCAGTTCCAGCATGCTGCTGGAGTATTGAGTGGAAAAACCAAGGCAAAAGACTAGGTCTTTGTAGCAAGTTGATACCTGGGGTCTGGAGAGAACTGCGGAAGAAATGAAGCCAATGTGAATGGTTACAACTGGAGGCCAGTGTCAGTTTGACTAGGAACGACTGAAGTAAGGAGAAAGAGGCAAGGGATGACAAAAAGTCCTTTTAGGCTGTGTGCGGCGTTTCACGCTTTAAATCCCAGCACTTTGGGAGGCCGAGGCCGGTGGATTGCTTGAGCTCACAAGTTCAAGAGCAGCCTGGGCCACATGGAAAGCCCATCTCACAAGACATACGAAAATTAGCTGACCATGGTGGTGGGCACCCTTAGTCCCAGCTACTCAGGAGGCTGAGATGGGAGGACAGCATGAGCCCGGGAGGCATAGGTTGTAGTGAGCTGAGATCGTGCCACTGCTCTCCAGTCTGTGTTACAAAGCCAGACCTTATCTTAAAAAGATCACCACCTACAAAATCTTTTCAGTAGCCTTACACATGGATTTAATATAAATAATCAAGCGTAACAGATACAAACACAACGGGCTGCACAAGTCTCAAGCTGAGAGCCAGGAAGAACTTAACTGTCCTCTTCCATCAGCAACAGCATCTACCTGATCTACAGAATCTACCTGCTACTATCTGCTATTAAACAGCTGTTTTCCTTCACCTTGCCAACCCCATGCCCTTCATATCCTGGAGAAAAGGATAGGGTATGTCCATTTGTCTTGACATGGGACAACAGGAAGTGCCATGTGGAGTCACAGTCTTATAGGCCACTCCCAGAGAATGTAGCTCTCAGCTCCCAGCTGTGCTCTGCTGCCCTAGGAGTGGGGATGCAGGTGAGAACTGCTGTCTTCCTCTGGGACAGGCCTCCTGCCTCTCTTCATCCTCAACTCTCTTCTTAGCCTTGTTCCCTCTGGACTTGAGGCTCTACATAGGCAGACAGGACAATGCTGGGCTTTCAGGATCCTTACATTGGATTCCTGAGGGAGAGGTCTTGAGAAGGGGATTCACAGGCCAGCCCCAGTTGGTGGGCCTGGATGCTGGCATGTGAGCATCGGGACATCTTTTAGTTCTGCTGCTGGGGGCTCACAGTCAGGAAGGGTGTGTGATCCAGTCGGGCTACTCTCTGCCTCCAGGCCATGAGCTTGATCACATGGCCAGATGGAAAGCCCCCAAATGATTGGGTGTCCTGTGCGGGAACTCTAAAGAGGGAGATGAGAAAGACACAAAGAACTCCTCTTAGTCCTGAGCTCAAAGATGTCCGACTGTACTACAGCATGTAGGCCAATCTTGAGTGACCAACACTTTGTGACCATACCCTTGAGAGGTAGAATGGGATGGAGGTAATCAGTGCAGTGATTGATGCATTGTATCAGCTGCTGGTTCATCAGAAAGGGCTCCTTGTCCTCATCCCTGCTACTGAAGTAAAGTGGACCTAGGAATACAGATAGTACTTGCCACCCTGGCTGGGCAGGAATGCCTCTCCCTGGTAGGTGAGGTGAGGTTGTGCAGGTAAGACAGCAGGTCTCAGGGCTCCCAGTTGTGCAGGAATAATGCTAGGACTGGGTAGCTCCTCAGGATGGAGCAGAGTTTCTGGAGGGGAAGGAAGAGAAGCAGGTGGCTGTAAGGATGAGGGAGATCATCAACCTACAATCCCATCGAATCTTCAGATTCAATTCAAGTCTTGGCCTCAGCTTTCCAAAGTCTCAAAGGTTCTATTACAGGAGAGTGATTTGTTTAAATTGTGACAAGAACCAGAGGGCCTAGGTTTGAGTCTGGCCTGAACCGCTCACTAGCTAGGTAACCTTGAGCAAGGGGTTTTAACTTCTCTGGACCTCAGTCTCCTCAAAATGTAAAACTGGGAAGATAATCTCTGCCTTAATATGGAGATTACATGATAGAGGGCAGGAAAAGTGCCCAGGATAGAGATTGGCACACTGGAGACATTCAACAAACGGGTGCTACTATTGTTACTGAAGGGAGGGCGCCCTCGTTAGCTAAGCTTTCCGGGTCCCTCCATTTATGGCGTTCCCTCTGCTTCAGCACTTATACTCCCCTTCTTTGTTGGGAGAAACTTAAACCAATCCTGTGGGATCCTTTAGTCTCCCGGCCCATTCACGGTTCCACTTCTGTGCCTTTGGTTATTGCTCGCTTACAGCTTAAATTGCTATTTCCCCTCCTCTTTACCTAAGCAAATCCATCCCACCCTTCACATTCCCTCCCACCCAGAGAGGTGGAGCTGCAGGGCACCAGAGGGAGGTGAGCAGAGAGGAGTGAGGAATGGCAGCCAGCTGCCCCTCCGATGCATTGCAGAGTTCATCCTGGCTCTTGCAAAGGAAGTGGAAAACAAGCCCTGATGGAGATGGGCATGGAGCAGAGGTGGGATAGTGGTGCAGGAAAACACCACTGGGAAGTGTTTTCTGAGAACTCTTGGACCTTAGACTAACACAAAGTGGGAAGGGATTGCAGGCTTGTTCAGTTAACGAGCCCATCCTCCCAACAAGAATGCAAGTTCTCCGAGCCAAACTTGTGACAGCGTCAAGATCTATAGCAATGGAGAGCTTCTGAACCATAGAGTGAGGCCAAATGGAGTTATATTTTACAGAAACTTGCTTGTAAATACTTCAAGAAAGAGAATTTAATGGGATGCATACACCACACATTTTCTGTCTTTTATATATATAAATATACATTTACATTATACATAAAGATTATATTATTATATAGTATTTAATATATTAAGATGATAATATTATATATTATATAATATATAATGTAATGTATAAATGTTATAATATGATATAATGTATATGTGATACATAATTATAATAGAAAATTATATGTAAGTGTCATAACATATTATAGTATATTAATAATATAGTCTAGTATAAGATGATAGCTTATTATATTATTTATGATATATAATACATACATACTATAATATATTAATTACATAATATAGGATATCTATAATATTTTATAAATAATAGGATATAATATTATACATAATATACATTATATATACACTAACTAGTTATATTTATATCCTTGTTATACCTAAGCCTTGTTATCCAAGTCTTCTAGGGTGTTAACACTAACCAGATATCTGGTTAACATCCAAAATATCTTAATTAGGAATACAGATTCCATGTGTTATTTCTTTGAAGAAGCCCATACTTCAGTGGGCTGCCACTGACACCAGAGGTTGTGAAATAGAATAAGGAAAATCACAAGTGATTTTTCCTTGGTGAAAATGAATTATGCTCAACTGATGATGTTCAAGACATGTGGACTGGTTAGAAATATAATACAGACACTCCACATGTATATGCAGACTACAAGCATTTAACCAGCCTACTAGATGGATTCCTCGTGGTTTAAGTTTCCCAAGCAGTCCAGTGTTCAGAGGCTTACTGCATGATGGTTGCCTTAATCCTTCCACTAAAATATGTCACATGCATAGTGCTATCAGGGCATGTAAAGGGACAGAGACCTGGGATTTCATGAACTTATAGAAGAGGTCACATATTTGTAAGTGCTTGCTCTCTCCTTCACACTCTATATCTGGTCTGTCAGCGAGTCCTAATGTTCTACCTTCGAAATATTTATCCAGAATCAACCCACTTTGACCATGCCCATGGCCATTGCTCTGCTGCAAGCCACCATGAATCACCTTTAACTGGATGATTGCAAGAGCCAGCCAACTGGACTCCTTGTTCTACCCTTGACTCCTTTTAGTGTGTCTCTTCATAGAGCAGCCAGAATGTTCCTTTTAAAGCATATGTCATGTAAGTTGACAAAGTCACATCCACTCCCTCCACTCCACAACCCTCTGATGGTTTCCTGTTTCATTTATTAGAAAGTTGAAGTGCTAACTCTGGCTCCGAAGATCCTCACTGATCTGGTGACCCTCACTGATCTGGTGACCCTCACTGATCTGGCGCTCCCCCACCTGCTGATTTCCATTGTTAGCCTTACTTTTTCCATTACTCGTCTTTTCCTGTGCAGTTCTCTCTGGCCATACTGGCCTCCTCACTGTCCCTCAAGTATTCATCTTTTCAAATTATGTGGATAGGTAGGTTATTTATCCACAGATTTCACTTCAGGATAACAAAAGCGTGTTACAAAATATTTACTTTCAAAACACATTATTGAGTTTGATGGATCACTGTCCATCACAGTTTGGATGGTGTTTAAGTATCACTATCTTAGAGTTTCTTTCCTTTACAATCCTCCCTTCTTCTTCATGAGGCTATATCCTGGCCTCTATTTCTCTGCATTTCACTGCTGACACTCTCTATTTTATGGCTTAGGTTTCCCTAAAGATTTATGGATAGTCTGTGGTAGCCAGTTGTATTAGTTTGTTCTCACATTGCTATAAAGAAGCACCTCGGACTGGGTAACTTATAAAGAAAAGAGATTTAGTTGACTCACAGTTCTGCAGGCTGTTCAGGAAGCACGGCTAGAGAGACCTCAGGAAACTTACAATCATAGAAAGTGAAGGAGAAGCAGGCACATGAGACAGGGGAAGAGAGAGTGAAGCGGGAGGTGCTACACACTTCTAAACAACCAGATCTCATGAGAACTCACCATCACAAAAACAGCAAGGAGGAAATCCACCCTCATGATCCAATCACCTCCCACCAGGCCCCTCCTTCAACACTGGGGATTACAATTCGACATGAGATTCGGGTGGGGACACAAATCTAAACTGTATCGCTAGCCTCCAAGATGGCCCCCAATAATTTCTGCCTCCCGGTATTCATACTATTGTGTATCCCTCTTCCATACTGTATAGAGTAGACCTGTGTAACCAATAGTATATTGTGGAAGTGATGGAGTGTGACTTCTAAAACTAGGTCATAAAAGACATTATGGTTTCTGTCTGTCTTTCCCTCTCGGACTACTCTTTCTGTGGAAAGCCTGCTGCCATGTGATGAGGACACTTAAGCAGCCCTGTGGAGACGTTCATGGTATGAGGAACCGAGGCCTCCTGCCAACATCCAGCACCAATTTGTCAGCCATATGAGGGCGCTACCTTGGTAATGTATATTTCAGCTCCAGTCCTGCCTTCAGAGGATGGCAAACCCCTCTGACATTGTGCCTACAATCCCATAAGAAACAGAGCCAGCATCACCTAGTTAAGCTATCACTTAGTTAAGTATCAGAATCACCTAGTTAAGTATCCCCAGATTCCTGACCAGCTTGAACTGTGTATGATAATAAATATATCTATGTTTCTTGAGACAGAGTCTTACTCTGTTGCCTGGGCTCTTGATGCAGTGGCATGATCCATGCGGCTTCATGTAGCCTCAAAATCCGGGCTTAGTGATCCTTCCATCTGATGTGGACCCTTATGATCAGGTAAGTTGTATTTTTTGTTTGTTTGTTTGTTTTCTAGAGATGAGGTCTCTCTTGTTGCCCAGGTGGTCTTGAACTCCTGGGCTCAAGCAATCCCCTGCCACTGCCTCCCAAAGTGCTGGGATTATAGAGGCGTGAGAACCATGGTTCCCAGCCAATAATAAATTTTTTGTTGCTATTTTAAGCCACTGAGAGTTATGGAATATTTTTTTCCCAATGGTGATTGACCTTTTTTATGTGTTTCCTAGACTGTCAGTCTCTTCTGAATAGAGTGTAGCTCTAAGAGATTGGAAAGCTTGTCTGTTTTGTATCCCAGAGTGTAGAACAATGCCTGGGCCACAGCAGCTTCTGTAGTATCAATTGAATGGATAACTTACCTTTGTCCACCAAGAGATATCAATATTGAGAAAAAGAAAAATATAAGATCATCATTATTTGCTAAAAATATCAGTATTTACATTAACAATTCAAGATAATTAACCAAGAAGCTATTAGAACCAATAAAGATAATTCAGCAAGCAGCAAAATACAAAGAGCAACATACAAAAGAAATGAACATAAATCAGCAATAATATGCTAGAAAATGTAATAGATAAAAATTCAGTCACATTAACTTCCAAGGAGACTCCTAAATTGTTTAGGGAAAGAAACATAACAGTGAAAGTACAAAATCTAGATGAAGAAAAGATAAAACTTTACTGAGTACATAAAAGAATAATATCTGAATGGAAATTGATAAGCTATGTTATAATCCAGCATGGTAACCTCCAATATTGTAAAAATGTCAACTAATTTGAAGATCTATGGAATTTAATCCCAATAAAATCTAATAATATTTTAATGGAACCCAACAGAGTAATACCAAGAAACCACCTGGCAGAAAATATTCAAACTAGTTGAAATGATTTTTGAAAAAAGAACAGTGGGAGGAAACTCACCCTACCAGATACCAAAACCTAGCATAGAAGTATAGCAATTACAATGATGTGACAATGGAACAAGCTTCGACAAATGAATCAATGGATCAGAATGGAGTCAAGTAGATCCAAATATGCATGGGAATCTAGTTTTGATGAAGGAGAAAAGGATAAAAGTATTCAATAAATTGTATGAGGATAACAGGTTATCTATTTTCCAAAAAGGAAAGATAGATCTTCTCACAATTTTTCATAAAAATGAAAATTTTAGATGAATTAAAGGCCTACCTAAAATTTTTAGAGAGATTAAAATTTTTAGATAGATTAAAGATAAACATAAAATATGAAATTGTATAGTACAAAAGGAAATATGGGAGAGGTTTAATCCTTGATATAGGGTAGGCATAAAATATACAGATACAGGTAAATAATTTTGACTGCATCAAAAAAGCTAGGTATCTATAAGGCCAAAACATAAAAGAGAAGTATCTCATAATGGCCCAAAACCATCAGATTACCTAATATTTGTTTTTTTTTTTCCAGACAGGGGTTTCCTCTGTCACCCATGCTGGAGTGCTGTGGCACGATCTCAGCTCACTGCAACCTCTGCCTCCTGGGCTCAAGAGATCCTCCCACCTCAGCCTCTAGAGTAGCTGGGACTACAGGCGTGCACCACCATGCCCAGTGAATTTTTGCATTTTGTTTTTTCTAGAGACGGGGTTTTGCCGTGTTGCCCAGGCTGGTCTCGAACTCACGGGCACAAGTGACGGTCCACCTTGGCCTCCCAAAATGCTGCAATTACGGGCGTTGGGCACTGCCCCAGCCTCCTAATATTGTCTTTAATGAGTTGAATATTAAAGAGAAATTTTGACAGATTTTGTTTTGTTTTGTGCTTTTAAGAAATGAAGAAACAACCTTTACCTTATAATTTAATAGACTTTATTTTTGAGAGCAGTTTTAGGTTTACAGAACAATTGAATGGAAGGTACAGAGATTTCTCATATTGCCTTAAGATTTTAGACAGCAATGCCCGTGTATTTTGGGGCTACTTGAAAATTACAGTATCTGTGTTCATGAAGAAAGAATCTTGTACAACAATTAATAAACAATTGTGGGGATTTTCAGAATGGCTGAGTGAGGAGCTTGGAAAATATTTTCCCTCCAAAAAACAACAATAAAACTAGGGAACATGATCAAATACAACATTAGAATGTGATTTAATGCATACAACAAATTGAGAAGCACTTATTCAAGAAAAACCATGAAGCCTTGATTTGAACGGTGGGAGTCTGGCAAACATCACAGCTGACATGAGGTTTCTCTACAGGCTGGGGAAAGCAACAGACTAACAGACTATTGAGAAATTTAACAAGGAGATCTGGGGAACAAGACAGGCATAGTGGGTTTTCACATATCCCTGGTGGTCTGTAAATCTATGTGCTTGCACAAGGTAGCACACTTGCTCAGGGGAGACAGGGAGGGCTCTAGCATCTACTGATTCCATGCTGAACATGAGGTCTTGCACATAAAGAAAACAAAAGCTTGGGCAGTTTTGTAAACTACCTGAACTTTGAACACATTTACCAAACCACACACAAAGCAATGGTAGAAGTCCTAGACGCTAAAAATGCTTAAGCACAACTTCTGATTAATCATAGGCTGACCATTAAGCTATGCTGACTCAGTGGTAATCCCTAGAAAGCCAGGCTTAAGCATATATATATTTTTTTAAATGAGTGGACATCAGCAGCTACATACTGTAGACAATATAGACTCTACAAAATGAGTCCAAGCAAGCCACTAAATGAACAAACAGAAATGACAACCACTGGGGACAGAAATCAGAATCCAGAGTTTGTACAATATATTATCTAAAATATCCAATTTTCAACCCAATATGAGATTTACAAAGAAATAGGAAATCGCTAACGATATGCAGGGGCAAAAGCAGGCAATAGAAGCTACCTTGGGAGGATCCAGAGGTTGACTTAGCCAACAGAGATTTCAAAGCAGCTAATTTAAATATGTTTTAAAAACTACTAGAAACTATGTTTAAACAAAGTATGATGACAATGTCTCATCAAATAGAGAACATCAATAAAGAAGTAGAAATTATACATATATGTAATTTACAAATAAAGTATAAAGAAGTAGAAATTGTATATATAATATATATAATTTCAATTATAAAGAAGTGGAAATTATATATATAATTTAAAACTCTACTATGGATTAATCATATATAAATTATATATGATATATAATTACATATATATGAATTGTATAAATATGTTCATATTCACAACATATAATTTACATTTAATTATATATCGTATAAAATTTATATATAAAAATATATATGCAATTAATCCATAGTAGAGCATTTTAAGTTAAGATGCATATTGCAATGCCTGTGGGAAAAACTCAGGAAAGCAACTTCAAAAATAGAGTAAGAAAAACAACAACAAAGGAATTAAAATGTAAAACTATAAAAATATGTGTTTTGCACATAAGAAGACAGTAATGAAGGAACAGAGGAACAAAACAGACATGAGGTATGTTAAAAACAAATAGCAAAACTACAGAAGTAAACTCATCCATAGCAATAATTCCATTAAATTAATGAAATCAAATGACAGAGGTAGGTCGCTGTGGTTCTCAGAATCCTAAGATGGCCCCCAATATTCCTGTCCCGGGTATACACCTCTTGTACAGTTTCCTCCTCTTGACTGGAGGCACAACCTGTGAACATGATGGAAAATTACTTCCATAATTAGGTTACTCTGAATGGCAAAGGTGAAGGTATTCTGCCACTATAATTAAGGTTTCTAATCAGTTGACTTTGAGCTAACAAAAAGGAAGGTTATCCTGGGCAGGCCTGGCCCAGTCAGGTGAGTCCTTAGAAAAGAGAGTCTC
>NW_022169620.1:0-1042 GCF_008728515.1 Papio anubis | reverse complement strand
GGCCATTGCATTCTTCAGTACCTGCAGGAGAGAAAGCTTGTGGTATGATTCATTCACCTAAATATTTGCAGGGAGCTGTCAGCTGTACCAGCACCTGACCTGCATGCCTCATTGTTATACCTAGACCGTTTGTTCCTCAAAGAAGACCACCAGAGTCCAGAGTCAAAGCCAAGCAGCAAGGAACCTTTACTACAAGTTCGAACTTGGTCCCTCTACTACACAGCATACAAGAGGGCCTCGAACAATGCGAGTGCTTGCTTTTTATAGCCCGATGTAAACAGGATACGTAAAGTTACAGAGGAACAAGGGAATTCTTTTAGTTACAGCATTACAATTGGTTTACGTTTTAAGTTATACATTTAGCAGTTTTCTATTGGTTCCCGCGCTTTCAGTAAAACCACAAACAGCTGTGTCCTTATCGGGGACTTTCCGGGTGATGTTTTTCTAAAGTTGAGATATATGGTATTCTCTGAGTTGAGAGATGTGTTTGTACTGGGCTCAGGAAGTTGAGAGATATATGGTGGGATGCGTTTGTACTGGGCTCATGAAGTTGAGAGATATATGGTGGGATGTGTTTGTACTGGGCCTGTTTGTTGAGCCTGGGGCTGAGGAATGCACCTGATTTCTTTCATTCCCCCCTTTTCTCAGGTACCTCTAGAGCCAATCTTGGGTCTTATAAGTCTGATTCTGTTTCAGCATTTATAGGTTGCTATTGGGCTCTGAGGACCATGAGCTGTATGGTGTCAAACTTTTCCTTGACAAACTGTAAAATTCTGTTACCAACACAAGGTTTTACGGTAAACAGAAATAGTAGACTTAGCAGGGGTCCAAGGAAGGGGGCTAACAGGGAAAACATAGAGGAATTCCACCATTGGTCTGCAGCTGAAACAAACTGCTGTGTTTTTACTTCTGTGCTTAACTTGCTTAACTGTTGGACCCAGTTCTCTACAAGCCCTGATTCATTTATGTAGAAACAACAGTCTTCCTTTAGAAACATACATGTGCCACCTTTTTCAGCAGTGAGTAGGTCTAGGGCCCTCCG
>NW_022169619.1:0-1042 GCF_008728515.1 Papio anubis | reverse complement strand
TTTGATATTCAGTGCGGGAGAGGATAACATGAATCCCAATATCGCAGGTGTACAGACCCCTGTTATGTAGTTCCTAATGTACAGGGGAAAGAGAAGAATGTTACTTTCAATATTGCAGGGGCTGTAACCACCCTGCCCCCCGAATATTGGTCTTAATATGCAGCGGGGTGGAGGCTGATAGTACTCCCAATATCCCAAAAGGTGCACACACACCATTGATATAGTTCTTAATATCCAGCGGGAAAGAGGCTGATTTTACTTTCGATACCACAGTGGGTGTACACCGCCCCCAACCCTGGGGTATCGTTCCTAATATCCAGGCGGGAAGAAGATGACAAGGCTGACAATATCGAAGGGGGTGGACACCTCTTCAGTGATATGGTTCCTCTTATCCAGGGGGTGAGTGGATGACATTACTCCCAGTAAAGTAGGAACCTTAAAGCCACCCTGGGATTTTGTCCTTAATAACCACAGGGGAGAGGTGATATTATTACCAGTATTGCAAGGGGTGTACACCCCTCCTGTGATATTGTTTCTTATATCCAGGAAAGGAGAAGATATTAGTACCAATATTGAAGGGATGGACAGTCTCCATGGGATATTGTTCTAAAGATACAGGTTGAAAGAGGATGAGATTTCATCGAATACAACAAGGGGTATACACCCCGCCTGTGATATGAACCGTAAAACCTAGAAGAAGAGAGAATGACATTGCTTCCAAAAACACACGGGGTGTACACCCACCCTGTGATATTGTTCCTGTCATCTAAAGGAAGAGATGGTGATGGTACTCCCACTACTGGAGAAGGTGCACACCCCCCTGTGCTATTGTTCCTCATAACTTGCGGGGGAGAGCATGATTTAACTTCCGATACGACAGTGGCTTGAAACCCAGTCTGTGATATTGCTCCTAATTTCCAGTAGGTAAAGGATGATGTTCCTGCCAAGAGAGTAGTGGGTGTACAGCCGCCCTGTGATATATCTCCGAATATTCAGGGAAACACAGGATGACATTATCCCAAATCTCCCAAAAAGTGTACAC
>NW_022169618.1:0-1042 GCF_008728515.1 Papio anubis | reverse complement strand
GCGGCGGCCCCGCCCCGGGGCTCCATTGTTGAGGCTGCCGCGGCTCTGTCGGCTGCTCAGCTGCGCTCCAGTCGGCCCAGGCGCCGCGGCAAGGAGCGAGCGCTGCAAGGCGGCGGCTTGAGGTGAGACGGCGCCACGGGCGACGGGGTCTCCGGACCGGGCGGGGGTCTCTGCCCCGGGCGTGGCGGCTCCGAGCTGGGCTCCGCAGGGTCCGAGGTCGGGATCCGGGGTCCTTGCGCCTGGGCTTTGTCTCGGCCTCGGGTGGCACCGGGGGCTTCGCGCCTGCTGCGATACCGCGTGGGCCCGCGCGGGGGTCCCGTCGCCCTGCGGGTGGGGGCCGGTCCCTACTGCTCCCCGGCTCCCCGCGTCTGCAGCGGAGGGGACTGCATGGACCCGGGCGCTGGCTTCTGCTTGGTCCCCCGCGGCGTGGCTGGTCCCCGCGTGCGGCAGAGGGGGCTCTGCGAGGACCCACTCGTGGGACGGGGTCCGGGTCACCGCGAGTGGGAGACTCCGCCGCCCTCTCCGCCCTCCCTTGCAGCGAGACTGCTTCGCCAGACTCACCGAGGGGACTGCGCGGACCCTCGGACAAGGGAGACCGTGACTCTGGGTGGGGGCTCTTTCCCGGCCCCGCATGACGGCTTCCTGAGTGTTTTGTCACCTATATAGGTGGCTGCGTGGACTCGCGCGCGTGGGTCCTGGCCGTCCTGCTAGTGGGGCTGTGCGGCGCCCCGTGGCTTGTCTGGGTCGACCCCGCCTGGGACGCGCGTGTAGTGGGGGTCCGTGCGCGGGGGGCGCAGTTGGTGGGGGCGCACTGCCGCCGCCCCATGGTTTATCCTCTCACTTGCCCGGCGGGAGGAAGCGAGAGGCGCCGGCCGGAGCTGTCGCGGAGCGGCTGCACTGACCTCTGCCCTGGCCGGCGGGACCCGGGGGGCGAGGGGCTGTCGCCGCGCGTCCCACCGCCGCACTTCTTGCTCTGGCCCCAGGCTGGGCTCTTGTTGGAGGGAGCAGGGCGCTTCTGCCCGGCGCTTCTCGATTTTTTCCG
>NW_022169617.1:0-1042 GCF_008728515.1 Papio anubis | reverse complement strand
TTAAGGGATAGGCTGAAGAGATTTTGCAGGTTTGTAAACATTTTTGCAAGTTTGAACATACTTTTGTTTGCGTTTGTTTTTTCTCCTTAGTGGTAAGAGCTAGGCACAATAAGGTAGCTAGGATATTATGATTTGAATCAATACATTTGTATTTTGTCAAGGACCAAGATGAATTATGATGATTTCAATTTTTTAGTACTTTATTTTCATCATTTTGAAAATTAAGACTTTTGGTCCTTTTTTGGCTTATGGCACCTTTTTGGTTTTCACACTTTCTCAAAGACCAGTAACTTAGAATCTAAATTATGATTGCTTATTGTTTCAGTACTCTAGGGGAAAGTTGATTTAATCTTGACAAAATGTATTCAATTAAAATAATTGTTCTCTTAAATTTTTTTTCTTTCTTTCTTTTCTTTCTTTCTTTCTTTCCTTCTTTCCTTCTTTCTTTTCTTTTCTTTTCTTTTCTTTTTTTGAGATGGAAGCTTGCTCTGTCACCCAGGCTAGAGTGCAGTGATGCAATCTTGGCTCACTGCAACCTCCGCCTCCCGGGTTCAAATGATTCTCCTGCCTCAGCCTCCTGAGTAGTTGGGACTACAGGTGCGTGCCACCACACCCAGCTAATTTTTGTATTTTAGCAGAGATGGGGTTTCACCATGTTGTTCTCTTAAATCTTTTCACCTTTTATGTTTGTCCTTCTCTTCTCCTATTTGCAATAATGGAGTGTGGCTTGCACCGAAATACTAGATTCCTTAGAGCTACTTATTCCTGGAGCCTGGTGGTCTGGGGGCCTGGAGGGGGTGCATCTAGAAAGCAGCCCTCTCTAACTTAAGAATAACTGTGAGAATTGTGGGTTATAAGGCTTTGAGCAGCTCTGGCCGTGCCGTCCTCTTTTGTTTCTACAGTGGCATGTGACAAGAGAAGGGACCCATCTGAGAGTGACTTCATATTGTGACCTTTTACCACTTACCTCTGGAAATTTGATTCAGGCAAGCCGTGGGAGTCTCCGGTATTCTTCTCTGAGAACTCTGTTTTCATTATACAG
>NW_022169616.1:0-1042 GCF_008728515.1 Papio anubis | reverse complement strand
GCTGTGCAGAAGCTCTTTAGTTTAATGAGATCCCATTTGTCAATTTTGGCTTTTGGTGGGAACTGAACAATGAGATCACTTGGACTCGGGAAGGGGAACATCACACACCGGGGCCTATCACGGGGAGGGGGGAGGGGGGAGGGATTGCACTGGGAGTTATACCTGATGTAAATGACGAGTTGATGGGTGCTGATGAGTTGATGGGTGCAGCACACCAACATGGCACATGTATGCATATGTAACAAACCTGCACGTTGTGCACATGTACCCTAGAACTTAAAGTATAATAATAATTTAAAAAAAACAGAAAAATAAATTAATTAAACATGAGATTAAAAATAAAGTGCTAAAAATGAAAAAAAAAAAAAAAAAAAAAAAAACCTCATAAACCAACCTCTGCTAGCTTCAAACTTTTCTTCTGCAGCTTCCTCATCTCTCTCAGCCTTCACAGAATTGAAGAGTGTTGGGATTCACTCAGGATGGGGGCAGAAATATTAAAGGGAAATATTAGGGAGAGTTATAGGGAATAGTCACAAATCTTTTTGGAAGGCCGAAAGGTTACATAGCTTGTAATAATTGAACAGGCTGAAGGTGGCAGGTTCTTACCTTAGAGCATTAGGCCATAAGGTAAATACTAGGGGCAATAGAGACTTTCCCAGTTAAGTCTGCTTACCCTACCTCCATTAACTACCCTTTGAACCAGATGGCCCTAAAGTGTGTTTATTCAAAGCTTCTGTTGTTAATTCTATACTAAATAAATGCCTGGAGTGCGAGCTGCTCAGGGCTGCGGCTGCTATTCTTTACAGGACTCTCCTTGGAGATTGTGAGTGACCTCGGACCCTCAGCTGGACTGGCAAAACGGAATATCTGTGTGTCAGTGTACTTTATTTATCCATCGCTAAATCAAGAGTCTCCAGGAACAGACCCCCTCCCGCAGCTAGTGCCCCACAGCTAGTGCTGCTGCAAAGAGAGTTAAGATCTTGGTCTGGATTAGGCTTTGTCTTAAGGTAATGTTGGGAATGATTTTTTTTTTTTTTTTTTT
>NW_022169615.1:0-1042 GCF_008728515.1 Papio anubis | reverse complement strand
TTGATAGCCTTATTGCTGTGGAATCTGAGAACAGATATTTCGGTTCCTTTGGAAGACTATAGGGCCAAAGGAAATATACTCCGAAAAAAAAGAGAAAGAAGCTTTCTGAGAAACTTCTTTGTGTTCTGTGAAATCATCTCACAGAGTTACAGCTTTCCCTTCAAGAAGCCTTTCGCTAAGACAGTTCTTGTGGAATTGGCAAAGTGATATTTGGAAGCCCATAGAGGGCTATGGTGAAAGAGGAAATATCCTCAGATGAAATCTGGAAGGAATCTTTCTGAGAAATCACTCTGTTATGTATGACTTCTACTCACAGAGTTACATCTGTATTTCGTGGATCTCTTTGCTAGCCTTATTTCTGTGGAATCTGAGAACAGATATTTCGGATCAATTTGAAGACTATAGTGCCAAAGGAAATATCCTCCGATAACAAAGAGAAAGAAGCTTTCTGAGAAACTACTTTGTGTTCTGTGAAATCATCTCACAGAGTTACAGCTTTCCCCTGAAGAAGCCTTTCACTAAGACAGTTCTTGTGGAATTGGCAAAGTGATATTTGGAAGCCCATAGAAGGCTATGGTGAAAAAGGAAATATCCTCAGATGAAATCTGGAAAGAAGCTTTCTGAGAAACTGCTTAGTGTTCTGTTAATTCATCTCACAGAGTTACATCTGTATTTCGTGTATCTCTTTGCTAGCCTTATTTCTGTGGAATCTGAGAACCAATATTTCAGATCCCTTTGAATACTATAGGGCCAACGGAAATATCCTCCGATAACAAAGAGAAAGAAGCTTTCTGAGAAACTTCTCTGTGTTCTGTGAAATCATCTCACAGATTTACAGCTTTCCCCTCCAGAAGCCTTTCGCTAAGACAGTTCTTGTGGAATTGGCAAAGTGATATTTGGAAGCCCATAGAGGGCTATGGTGAAAAAAGAAATATCCTCAGATGAAATCTGGAAAGAAGCTTTCTGAGAAACTGCTCTGTGATGTGTCACTTCCACTCACAGAGTTACATCTGTATCTCGTGGATATCTTTGCTAGCCTTAT
>NW_022169614.1:0-1042 GCF_008728515.1 Papio anubis | reverse complement strand
GTGACTGGAAAGGAGTACATTGGCTTTAGGAATGGCTTCGTGGAGGTCCTCGAGGGCCCTCATCTGGAGTTTGTTCCCCAAAGTCTTTATCCCACAATTTATGAGCATCTCCCAAATGACATTCTTGGTAGCAGAGATACAGCAGTGCACACAGAAGCTCTGTCTTCCTCAAGCCAAGATTCTAACCGATGGTGAGAGAGGCCAGGCGTCCGTTCTAGGTTCACAGGCTCAGCCCTACTGTTTTCTGTGACAGATACCTTCTTAGTTAGGTTCTGTCCGTGTGGTGGTACCCTACCTTTTCAAGCTCATATCCTTCCAGCAATACATGTGATTAACAAGAGACCTTCTTATTTCCGCAGTTCTATTAATGTTCTGGGACATGCCTGGCCTAGAGCTTTGAACAGATTACAGTGCAAAACAATGACATTCACTAATTCCTTAGACCTGACACTGAGACTGCTCTCTAAGCAGAGGAGGGCACCAGCCCCACGTAAACGCATGCGGGGAGAGTGGCCACGAGAGACATTCCCAGAGGGAATTTGGGTGCCAGTAGCGGAAGGAACAACCTTTCCAGGGCAGGCAGAAGCAATCGTTAACTGCAGCACTGAAATTACTTCCTTAGGATATATTCTTCGCAGTGAAACACGAATTCATAGTGTAAATATATTTTAAGACTTCTGATAAAATTGCGAACTGTCTTCTATGACGTGTCCGTTTGTTTTTACATTCGCCCCATGCATGTGCCTGTGTGGTTTAAGTGGTGTAAGATGTTAAAAGGACTTAGAGTGTATTAAGTTGATTTCTGATCACTGAAGACTCTCTTTTTCTCGATAGGTGATAGACTAATATTAGTGCATTAGTTTACGTTTCAATTACAGATAAAATGAGATCCTGGTATTAGCTTTCAGGCAGATACACACACACACACACACACACCACACCACACACACACACACACACACACCAGAGAGAGAGAGAGATCAGCTTTGAAGAAGACTGAATTCTCTCCCCGCACAAATGAAGCCTCAATTGTTCCATCCTA
>NW_022169613.1:0-1042 GCF_008728515.1 Papio anubis | reverse complement strand
TCTCTACTAAAAATACAAAAAATTAGCCAGGCGTGGTGGCGGCGCCTATAGTCCCAGCTACTCGGGAGGCTGAGGCAGGAGAATGGCGTGAACCCGGGAGGCGGAGCTTGCAGTGAGCTGAGATCGCGCCACTGCACTCCAGCCTGGGTGACAGAGCGAGACTCCGCCTCAAAAAAAAAAAAAAAAAAAAAAGAGAAACTTTACACCACAATTGAAAATGGAAAATCAGTATCAATTCCATAAACAAAAGCTAACCATAAAAACATCAGATGTCATTACCTACTGAGGGCTATGAGCCTGAGGCCCTGCCCTTCTTCCCTCCCCCCCCCCCCCCCCCCCCCCTCCCCCCCCCTCCCCTCCCTTCCCCTCCCCTTCCCCTCCCCTCCCCTTCCCTCCCCTCCCCTTCCCTTCCCTTTCCTTTCCTTCCTTCCTTTCTTTCCTTCCTTTCTTTCTTTTTTTGAGACAGGGTCTTGCTCTGTTGCCCAAGCTAAAGTGCAGTGGCATGATCACAGCTCACTGTATCCCTGAACTGCTAGGCCCAAGTGATCCTCCCACTTCAGCCTCCCAAGTACCTGGGACCATAGGCATGTGCCACCACACCTGGCTAATTTAAAAATTCTTTTTAGATAGAGAGAGGTCTCCCTGTGTTGTCCAGACTGGTCTCGAACTCCTGGGCTGAAGTGATCCTCCCACCTTGGCCTCTCAAAGTGCTGCGATTATAGGCAGGAGCCACTGCACTCTACCCCTGCTCTCTCTTTGTTGAAAAGAAAGACTAATCAGTACTAGAGAATCAGGGACAAAATTCCTACAGGAGATAGGGTAAATAAACATAGGCACATCCACACAAAAGAATATGATGCAGCTATAAAACAGAATGTAGAGGCACTCTGTGAACTGACATACTATTGTCAGGCACATATTATGTGAAAAAAAGGAAAGTTCTAAATAGATTATCTCAGCTTTTAGTCATTGTGGTAGCCCCCAAAAGCTATCCATGTCCTAATTCCTGGAAACTGTGACTATTACTTTATTACTTTATTTA
>NW_022169612.1:0-30717 GCF_008728515.1 Papio anubis | reverse complement strand
GGAGCAGTGATAATACCCAGCTGCTAAGATTGTTGGGAAGAGTAAGTTGGATATCACAAGTAAAGCACTTTGTAGTTTCTGGGATAAAGCAGCCACTAGGCCAAGTGTGCTGTGGAAACATGTGAGTTAGAGAAGGCCTCTCAGAGGCAGGATACCTCCTTCTCTGACAGGGTGCCACCATAATTTTGTGGTACAAAATGGAGGTCAGATATCCTCCTGGAATAGTGAACTCACCAGGGATCCCTTGAATCCTCTCCCCTTGCATGGATATCAAAGCCAACAGAGTCTATCAAATTGTTTCAACTATGCAATGGCAACAAAAATACCTTTTTTTCAGTATTATTGTGAGGATGAAATGAAATAGACACACACAGAGTGCTTATCATGTAGTAAGTCTGCAACAAATATGTCCCACTTCCCTATACAATGGGCCACACCAATATGCCCAATAAAGCTGAGGCTGTCTCTTCCCTTACACATATCTAGCCACCTGGTATCAGAAAGTCTGCTCACGTGTCTATTTACTCACCCATTTATCCATGTGACGAATATGTATTAAATACTACTATGGCCTGTGTGTATACAGGAGTGAATCAAGCAAACACAATTCATGATCTTGTGGAGCTGATATTTTAGCAACAGGGCCAGAGTAGAGACAACTAACTGCAGATGAATTACCTTTCCATTAATTTATTCTATCATTAATTATGCTAGTTATTGTGGTAAGTGCTACAAAGGTATATGGGGGTCAAAGATGCTTCCCGTGGAAATAACTTCTGAGTTGGGTTTTGAAGGATGGGTAGGAACTGACTGTGTGAGGGAAAAGGAAGAGTGCTTCTGGCACAGGAAGAACATGAGTGAAGGCCCTAATTCATGGGGAGAATGGGGAGTTGAGGAAGCCAGTGTTTCTGGAACACGAAGAGTGAGCAAGAGAGTGTTCCATGAGGCTGGCAAGGGGGGCCAGATCCTACATGGCCTTAAAGGCCATGTTGACTATTTCTCTCTTACTCCAGCAAACAATGGAGAAGCTTTCAAGGATTATTATATTTTTCAAAAATGGGAATAACAGCCATGTGCCAAGAAGAAAGGTATTCATAACCACAACTATTTCCTAAAGAAGGTGAAATCTATTGAAGGGATACTCTTATGTCTTCAGAGCATATGGAAGACCTGCATATCCAAGTGGGAGGTGAAGCCTCTGGAGAGTTGAGTGTTTTACCAAGTAAAGTGAAAACAACTCAGAGATCCTGAAGAAATCGGGAAAATGTGGGGTGAAGAGAAGATACGGAAAGGAGAAGGAGGAGAGGGAACCAGGAGATGATGAAGATCATGTCTAATAGGATTATCAGACCCTAAAGAAATATCAACCTTTGTGTAAGGCCTAATATATCAATTGCTGTCTGGTTGATTGATGGGTATTGGTTGAATTGATTTTCTTTGTTTTGCAGAAATGTAGCTATGTTAAATTCCTTTTGCTGCTCTAGCAAATTACCACAAACTGGGCCTTAAAACAACATGAATTTATTTCATACAATTCTGGATGTCAGGTGTCCCAAGTGGGTTTCACTAGGCCAAAGTCAAGATGTATGTAGGGCCGGGTGCGGTGGCTCATGCCTGTAATCCCAGCACTTTGGGAGGCCAAGGAGGGCGGATCACGAGGTCAGGAGATCGAGACCATCCTGGCTAGCACGGTGAAAGTCCATCTCTACTAAAAATACAAAAAAAAAATTAGCTGGGCGTGGTGGCGGATGCCTGTAGTCCCAGCCACTGGGGAGGCTGAGGCAGGAGAATGGCGTGAACCCAGGAGGCAGAGCTTGCAGTGAGCCGAGATCGTGCCACTGCACTCCAGCCTGGGTGACAGAGCGAGACTCCGTCTGAAAAAAAAAAAAAAAAAGATGTGTGTAGGACCTTGCTCACTGGAAATTCTATAGAAATCTATTTCCTTGCCTTTTTCAGCTCCTAGACCTGTATTCCTTGCATTTTTTGGCTCATGGACCCTACCTCCACCTTCAGAAAGAAGTGTAGCATCTTCATGAATCCCCTTTCTCAGTGACCTCCCATATTCCTCTTATAAAGAATCTATGATTACATTGGGCCCACCTAGATAATCCAAAATAATCTCCCCATCTCAAGATTCTTAATCACATCTGTTAAGTTCCTTTTGCCACATAAAGCAAAATATCTGCAGATTTCACGGATTAGGAAGTGGATATTTTGGGGGAGGTCATTATTCAGCCTACCTCTTTAGGTATTCTGCTAGTTCATTATGTGGGAATGAAAATTTGCCCTAATTTTGAAAGGTGAGATCTGGGACACCTGGATATATAAAATAATACAGGTTAAGGTATAAATTAAAATTATGTATTCTTTATTTCTAGTCATTTTTTATTACTCCACATTTCATAAATATGTAAAAACTTTTACTGAAGTGTGAAGGTAATATGTCTTGTTAACATTTCATTCATTTGGCAAGTATTCATTGAGCATTTACAAGTGCCAGGCATTGAGCCCAAGAGCACACAACCAAGTGTAAGACATGACAGTTGCTTTCATGAAACTTCCATTTTATGAGGCAGAAGGAGAAGGAAATAGATAATTTTACTACAGTGTGATTAAAAATGATGAAAGGTATAATCATAGGGTGTTAAGGCAAAATATAGGACCAACACCCACCCAACTTGATCAAAGAGGGAAAGAAAATGGATCCCAGATACATCCATCAGGATTCAACTAGAGAAGCAGAACTGGGGATTTGATCATATGAAATTGTGGGAGCAGGATAAGTAGTCTAGTCTCTGAAGTCTATCATTTTCACATCTGATCCTGGAACTTGAAATATGCAGGGCAGGCAGTTGGGAGGGAAGGTGTATGTGAAATGGGAAGAGCAAGGACAAAGTAGAACCCACAAGCTCAAAACTGTGTCCATCTCTTACTGCTTCCAATATTGATGTTGATGATGTAGGTATTCTGCAGGAGAAGCTGGAATCCTTTGTCAATAAAACTAAACTCACCTGGCCCAGAAGTCAGAGAAGCTGAAGGAGAATGTAGGGGAAGCTGGAATGGCTGCCATACAATACTAGAGAAGTGACCCAGCAAAGAAAGGAAAACATACTTGAACTGGAAGTTGACACATTACAAATTCAGATGCCACTACATCTGAATCAACAGAGAAAAAGTGCTTTCATCTAATTACAAGTAGTTTACTGTGGCTAGAATGGCTTATGCTCAGGTGGGGATATGGGGATCCAGAGAAGGTAAGGTAGGAGGAGTGAAGGATAAGCCTTAGCCTTAAGTTGAGCAAGATCATTGATGAGGTTTTATAATTCTGATGGCAATGGGAGCACTGACTATGATGGACTGTCCAATCTTTCTTTTAAAAAGCTCAAACCAATTAGCATAAAGTAGTCTTCGCTTGGGTTTCAGCTCTTCTCATTCTTCTTTCCTCCTCATAGTTGTACCCACAAACTCCTCCACTTTCCCCTACACTCTTATTGCTCAATACCTGTACCCAGAATATATTTCCTTCTCCCCTTTTTCAAGTTCCACATCTTTTTTGTTAACACTGCCCTAGGCAATATTTCTCCCAGCAGGATAGAAATGACCACACTATGTGTCACTAGACTGTGCCCATCCTGAGGTCAGGAACCTTGTCTATATCATCCAAATGTCTCCACTGCCTAACACAGTATCTGGCACTTAGAAGGTGCTCAGTAGACGCTTATGGACTGAATCAAGTTCCAAGAGCTTCTCATCAAACACTTTGCTTATGTTATTTTCAATTATTAGTGGTTTTGAGGAAATAGGGCTTCTGATCACTGTCAGAGAGAGACACCAGGTCTCTCAGATTTCTATATTTGAATAGAGAATTAAGAAGAAACAGTAAAAGCTTCCAGCATTTTTCAGAAAAGCATCTACAAACAGACTCAAGTTGTCAGGAGGGAAAGAAAAATCATTCTTCTTCTAAGGTCAGCTCCAAGACATTGTTGACTTCCCATTGTTTATGAATGATGAATATCATCATCATTCTCTTCTATAAGGTCTTATCATTCTTGATATCTTTACTGTCTGTGGGACTGTCTATCTGGTCCTTGAGTGAGTTATAATTGTAAAGAGGGCTCAATTTTTTGATGTAGAAGAATTTAAGCAATTTTTGGAAGTTTTGATTGAGAGTTGCAGAGGTCAGTTTTTTGGCTATTTTCTTTAAAATATCGTAGGTTATTTCAGCCAACTCTTTGGTCACAGGGTCTTCATCTCGGAGCAGTCGTTCAATAACTGTAATATCAGAAGAGACTTTAGTTCAAGTTATCTCTTTCTTAGAGGCCATGAAACTTTAATTCTAAACAGCCCTGCCACCTTTCACAGAGTGCCCCCTTCTCTCCATCTCTCCTCTTCATTCCCTCTGCATTTTGTAACTTTGACTGACAGCATTCAGGAAGTTTTATCATCTATCCCCACCAGACCCCATTAAAAGAAAAATGGGAATATTCACTAAAAATTACTGAGGACCTTTTATGTGTTGAGCATTTTTCTAGATAACATAAACAGGTATTTGTATATTGAGGAAGAGGTTCATATTGGTCATAATGAAAAAGTTAAAATCAGTCTAAATGTTCATTAATAGGGAACTGCTTAAAAGTTAGGAATATAAAATGAAATACTACATATGTATTAACATATTGTAGGCCCCTATTTCTTGGCATAGAAAGATGTTTATATTATACAGCTAAGTGAAAAAAGTTATAAAACAGTTATGATAGTTAAAAATATATAATAGCTTTTATTCTTTAAAAATATCCTGGATAGGCAGGGCATGGTGGCTCATGCCTGTAATCCCAGCACTTTGGGAGACCAAGGCAGGCGGATCTTGAGGTCAGGAGATCAAGACCATCCTGGCTAACACGATGAACCCTGTCCCTACTAAAAATACAAAAAATTAGCCAGGCGTGGTGGCCCACGCCTGTAGTACCAGTTACTCTGGAGGCTGAGGCAGCAGAATTGCTGGAACCTGGGAGGCGGAGCTTTCACTGAGCAGAGATCACGCCACTGCACTCAGCTGGGTGACAGAGGGAGACTCCGTCTCAAAAAAAAAAAAAAGAAAAAAGAAAAAAAAACCGGGATAATACATAGACCAAAACGCTAATATCATTATACAAAATGCTAATACCATTATATCCAGATAGTGGACTGTGAGAAATTACTATTTTATTTCTTGATAAAAGAAATAGAAACAAAGGGGGGAGATTTAGAAAACAGAGAGATGAGAAGGAGTAGGAGAGAGGGGAGTGAAAGAAGAAAATGACTGTAAGAAAGATGGAAAATTCTAGTGTTTGGCATTTAGCAGGTAGTCAAATATGTGTTGAATGAATGAGTGAGTGAGTGAATGAATGAATGGATGAATGAATGAATAAGGAAGGTAATGACGTATAAATGTAGGTCCGTGAATTATAATAAATGTACCACTCTGGTGGGGGATGTCGATAATGGGGGAGGCTAAGCATTGGTGAGGAGAGAAGGTACTTGGGAAATCTCTGTACCTGCAGCTCAATATTGCTGTGAACCTGAAACTGTTCTAAAAAAAATAGTCTAGTAAGAAAGAAAGAGGAAGGAAGGCAGCCAACTTGTTTTTATAACTCACTGTTTGTAATTCTGACCCTGATGGGACAACAGACAGAGGCTAAGGGAGATTCCTAAGACCCAAACATTTTGATAGACTAATATTACCCTTTTTTAATTCCCTCCTCTGCAAATGTATTGTACAATACTATCTACTAAAATGTGAATTCTCTGAGGGAAGAGACTGCTTTATTTGCAACTCTGTCGCTAGCAGTAAATAGTGCTGTCACATAAATATAAGAGATGCTAAAAAACATTTGTTAGATGAATGAGTAAATGAATTTTCAACTTTCCGAAGTTCCCAACGGCTCTAGGATGACAGTTCTCAGACAATCAGTGGAATACATGGAGTGACTGAAACAGGGAAAGAGAGTAAGAGGAAATAGAATAGAAAGAGAAAAAAATACATACCTCTTAGCCCAGTCCTTTCATTGATTCTTCCATAATTATCCAACCACTACTACCACCCTCTTCCTATCTGGCCTGGCACCCTAACAGAAATCATATGTGACTAGAATCACAAATAGTAAATGTACTTAGATTTATGCATAAATATTTTGTTATAACCTCAATACTCACCATCAAGCATGACTTTAATTTCATCTCTAAGCAGTAAATGACCACCAGATTTTGCCAAATATCCTATGCACACAATAAAAATTAAAGTTACTGCAACATGCATTATGAAAATACATTTTCTGATGTTATCTGGCTACCTTCTTTGCTTTTTTCAAAGCAAAGCATCTCTAGATTATCCTTGAGTCATCTTTTAGTACTTTTAACTATTGTCTCATAAAATTGTTTATCGAAAGATATATGAGAGTATAAATGTGCACGAATCATATTCAACAGCTCGGTGAATGACCACAAAAGGAACACACCAGGCTACCACTTACGTTATTAAATAGAGTATTAGCAGCATCCTGGAAGCCTCCTTAAAGCCTCTCCCAGTCTCCTCCTCCACCTGTCAGAATATATTCTTTTGTGTCTGCCTTCTTTTGCTTCACATGACATTTTAAGATTCATCCACGTCCTTTCATGTAGCAATAGTTTGTTCATTTCCATTGCTACATGGCAGAGGCTAGCAAACAAAGTTTTCTTGAGATACAGCCATTCACATTGGCTCATTTGTTTACATATCTATGACTGTTTTCACCCTACCACAGCAGAGTTGAAAAGTTGCAACAGAGACTATATGGTGCTCAAAGTCTAAAATATTTACTATTGGGCCTTTAACAGAAATAATTTGCTGAACCTGCTATATACTAGTGTATCTTATGAATGCATCATTTTTTAAAAATCCATTCTGCTGTTGATGGGCATTTGTGGTGTTTCCAGTTTGGGGCCATGATGAATAATGAAGTTATGGGCATTCTTGTACATGAATTTTGGAAGGTATTTGTATAACTGCTGTTTGGTATATAACTAGTGGATTTACTGGGCATGCTTATGTTCAACTTTAGCAGTGGGGCTAAACAGTTATCCAAAGTGGCTGTACCAGTTTTCACTCCTACCAATAGTATGCTAACATTTTCATTGCTCTATGTCCTCCAAACAATTGATATTGTTAAAATTTTTCCTTTCAGTCATCCTCATAGGTTTGGTGATAATATCACATCGTAACTTTAATTTTCATTTTTTGTTGTTGATTAATAAGATCATGTGTGTATTTACTGGCTATTTGGATGTCTTCTTTTCTGAAATGCTTATTCAGATAAGTCTCTTGCCTGCTTATATATTGAGTTATCTTTTTCTTTGTCACTTGTAGGCATTTTAAAGTTCTGAGCACTAATCTTTTTAAAATGGTGCATGTCTTACAATATCTTCTCCTATCTCATGGCTAAACTTCTCCATTTGCATTTGTGTTTTAACTAACAGAAATCCCTAATTTCAATGTAGTTTAATTTATCATCTTTACATTTATGGTTAGTTAATTTTGAGGTCCTGTTTAGGAAATGTTTGCTTGTCTCAAGCCATAAAGATATTCTCCTGTATTTACTTCTGGAAGCTTTACTATTTTACCCTTTATGCTTATATCTACCATCCAGCTGGAGTTATACAGCATGAAGTTGGGGTCAAGATATTTTTATATACCTGTATAGTTGATCCTGCACCGTTAAGAGAAAAACTGCTCTTACTTTACTGCTTGGCAGTGTCACCTAGATAATAAATTGTGTGTGGTCAATGTCTTGGCTCCATTCTGTCTGTCTATCATTGTGTCACTACTGCATGACCTTAATGTGTAATGCATCTTGATATCCCATGGTATAAGTCCTTCAACTCTAGTTTCTCTTTAAATTATCTTGGCTATTCTCAAACACTTAAGTTTTAATATAAAGTTTATAGTCAGCTTGTCATGTTTCACACACACACCCAAAATCCTCAATGAGATTTTGTTTGGGAATACACTGAATCTATATAGATCAATTTGGGGAGAACTGACATCATCATAATATTTAATCTTTCAATAAATGAGCATAATATATCCTTGTATGGAACTCTTTTAAAAATTTTCTGTATGTTTTCCAGTTTTCTGTGCATTCATTTTGTGTATCATTTCTTTTAAGGTATTTGATGATTTTTGGTGCTATTGTATTGGTATTTTTTTAATTTTTATTTTTATTTCAATAGGCTTTGGGGGAAGAGGTGGTATTTGGTTACGTGGTTGAGTCCTTTAGCAGTGATTTCTGAGATTTTGGTGCACCCATCACCTGAGCAGTGTACACAGTACCCAATATGTAGTCTTTTAAAAAAAAATTGTAGAGGGAAATTTTCTTTTTTTCTTTCCATTATTTTTTAAAATATGTGAGTGCATATATAACCTTTCATTTCTTTTAAATAAACTTTTTGCACCTATTGACCCATCCTCTAAGTTTCTTCCCCTCACCTCCTACCCCCAAACAGGCCCTGGTGTGTGTTATTCCCCTCCCTGTGTCCATGTGTTCTCATTGTTCAACTCCCATTTATGAGTGAGAACATGTGGTGTTTGGTTTTCTGTTCCTGTGTTACTTAGCTGAGGATGATGGCTTCCAGCTTCATCCATGTCCCTGAAAAGGACATGATCTCATTTCTTTTTTATGGCTAGATAGTATTCCATGGTATATATGTACCACGTTTTCTTTATCCAGTCTATCATTGATGGGCATTTGGATTGGTTCCATGACTTTGCTATTGTAAATAGTGCTGCAGTAAACATATGTGTGCATGTGTCTTTATAAAATGATTTGTATTCCTTTGGGTATATACCCAGTAATTGGATTTCTGGGTCAAATGGTATTTCTGGTTCTAGATCCTTGAGGAATTGCCACACTGTCTTCTACAATCGTTGAACTAACTTAAATTCCCACTAACAGTGTAAAAGCATTCCCATTTCTCCACAGCCTCGCCAGCATCTATTGTTTCTTGACTTTTTAATAATCACCATTCTTACTGGTGTGAGATGGTATCTGATTGTGGTTTTGATTTGCATTTCTCTAATGGTCAGTGATGTTGAGCTTTTTTTCATAAGTTTGTTGGCCATGTAAAAGTCTTCTTTTGAGAAGTGTCTGTTCATATCCTTTGCCCACTTTTGCTACTTTGACCACTTCAGACTCTGATATTCTTTCTTCCACTTGGTTGATTCAGCTATTGATACTTGTTTTTTTTCCTTGTAAATTTATTTAAGTTTCATGTAGATTCTGGATGCTAGACCTTTCTCAGATGGGTAGACTGCAAAAATTTTCTCCCATTCTGTAGGTTGCCTATTCACTCTAATGATAGTTTCTTTTGCCGTGTAGAAGCTCTTTAGTTTAATTAGATCCCATTTGTCAATTTTGGCTTTTGTTGCTATTGCTTTTGGCATTTTTGTCATGAAGTCTTTGTCCATGTCTATGCCCTGAATGGTATTGCTTAGGTTTTCTTGTAGGGTTTTTGTGGTTTGTGGTTTACATTTAAGTATTTAAGCCATGTTGAGTTAACTTTTGTATAAGGTGTCAGGAAGGGGTCCAGTTTCAGTTTTCTGCATATGGCTAGCCAGTTTTCCCAGCACCATTTATTAAATAGGGAATCCTTTCCCCATTGCTTGTTTCCGGCAGGTTTGTTGAAGGACAGATAGTTGTAGATATGGTGTTATTTCTGAGGTCTCTTTTCTGTTCCATTGGTCTATATGTCCATTTTGGTTTTTTTTTTTTTTTGTTTTTGTTTTTTTTTTTTTGTTTTTTTAACCAGTACTGTGTTGTCGTGGTTACTGTAGCCTTGTAGTATAAAGTCAGGTAGCGTGATGCCTCCAGCTTTGTTCTTCCTGATTAGGATTGTTTTGGCTATATGGGATCTTTTTTGATCCTATATGAAATTTAAACTAGCTTTTTTCTAATTTTGTGAAGAATGTCAATAGTAGTATGATGGGAATAACATTGAATTTATAAATTACTTTGGGCAGTATGACCATTTTCATGATATGGATTCTTCTTATTCATGAGGATGGAATGTTTTTCCTTTTTTTTTTTTTTTTTCCTGTCCTCTCTTATTTCCTTGACCCGTGGTTTGTAGTTCTCCTTGAAGGGGTCCTTTACATCCCTTGTTATCTGTATTCCAAGGTATTTTATTCTCTTTGTAGTAATTGTGAGTGGGAATTTATTCATAATTTGGCTCTCTGTTTGTCTATTTTTGGTGTAAAGAAAAGCTTGTGATATTTGCACATTGATTTTGTATCCTGATACTTTGCTAAAGTTGCTTATCAGCTTAAGGAGTTTTTGGGCTGAGATGATGTTGTTTTCTAAATATAAAATCATGTCACCTGCAAACAGAAACAATATGACTTGCTCTCTTCCTATTTGAATATGCTTTATTTGTTTCTCTTAACTGAAAGAATATATTTTGGTGTGTTTTTCCCCCCATATTTAGTGCTTCTTTCAGGTAGGCCTGGTGGTAACAAAATTCCTCAACATTTGCTTGTGTGGAAATGATTTTATTTCTCCTTCACTTATGAAGCTTATTTTGGCTGGATATGAAATTCTGGGTTGGAAATTCTTTTCTTTAAGAATGTTGAATTTGGCCCTCAATCT
The DNA here is from genome assembly GCF_008728515.1 of Papio anubis. Taxonomy (NCBI): domain Eukaryota; kingdom Metazoa; phylum Chordata; class Mammalia; order Primates; family Cercopithecidae; genus Papio; species Papio anubis. Next base: position 20,062 of record NW_022169612.1, on the reverse strand, counting down.
GTTCTGGTTTGCAGAGTTTCTGCTGAGTGGTTCACTCTTAGTCTGATTAGCTTCCCTTTGTAGGTGACCTGGCCTTTCTCTCTGGCTGCCCTTAACACTTTTTCCCTTATTTTGACCTTGGAGAATCTGATGATCATGTATCTTGGGGTTTGTCTTCTTGTGGAGTGTCTTAATGGTGTTCCCTCTCTTTTCCTGGATTTGCATGTTGGCATGTATTGCTACGTTGGGGAAATCCTCCTGGGTAATATCCTGAAGTGTGTTTTCCAGCTTGTTTCTATTCACCCCATCTCCTTCAGGTATTCTAGTCTATCACCGGTTCCATCTTTTCACAAAGTCCCGTTTCCTGGAGGCTTTGTTTGTTACTTTTCATTCTTTTTTCTCTAACCTTGCTTGCATGCCTTATTTCAATAAAGTGGTCTTCAAACTCTGATATTCTTTCTTCCACTTGGCTGATTTAGTTATTGATACTTGTGTATGCTTCACGAAGTTCCTGTGCTGTTTTTCAGCTCCATTAGGTCATTTCTGTTCCTCTCTAAACTGTTTATTCTAGTTAGCAGTTCCTCTAACCTTTTATCAAGGTGTTTAGCTTCTTTGCATTGGGTTAGAACATACTTCTTTAGCTCAGCATAGTTTTTTATTACCCATCTTCTGAAGCCTACTTCTGTCAATTCGTCCGTCTCATCCTCCGTGCAGTGCTGTGCCCTTGCTGGAGAGACATTGCAAACATTTGGAGAAGAGGCACTCTGGCTTTTTGGGTTTTCAGCATTTTGTCATTGATTCTTTCTCATCTTTCTGAATTTGCCTAGTTTCGATCTTTGAGGCTGCTGACCCTTGGATGAGGTTTTTGTGAGGACTTTTTTGTTGTTGTTGCTTTTTGTTTGTTTTTCTTTCACTGGTCAGGTCCCTCTTCTGTAGGGCTGCTGCCATTTGCTGGGGGTCCATTTCACGCCCTATTCATCTGGTTCACTTCTGCATCTGGAGATGTCACTCAAGGAGGCTAGAAAACAGCAAAGATGGGTACCTGCTCCATCTTCTGGCAGGGGCACTGACCTGATGCTAGTTGGATCGCTCCTGTGTAGGGTTTCTGACAACCCCTGTTGGAGGGTCTCACCCAGTTGGGTGGCATGGGGAACAGGATCCATTTAATGAAGCACTTTGACCCTTGATGCAGGGGTGTGATTTGCTAGGGGGAAACCCACTTATCTGGGCTCCTGGATTCCTCAGAACTATCAGGAGGAAAGGCTATGTCTGCTGATTCACAGAGACTGCACTAGATCCCTCCCACTAGAGGCTCAGGCCCAGAGAGATATGGGTTCTGTCCCTGAGCCTCTGGTTAGAGTTGTTGGATTTCCTGCAGGAAGCCCCACCCAGTGAGGAAGGATGAGTCAGGGTCAGGCCTGAAGAGATCCTCTGGCTGCAGTCTTCCACAGCTGGTGTGTTGGGCTGTTGGGGATACCTTTTGGGACCAAGCTGTCCAGTCCTACTGGTTCCAGCAGGGGAAAAGCACAGCCTGGAGCTATAGAGATGGATGCCACACTTCCCCTGCCCGGGGAACTTGACATGTTAGGCAGTTGTGAGTCCCAGTACTAGCTGCTGCCCCTTTCCCAAGAAGCTCAAATGGCTTAGACAGCAGGCAGCTGCAGCTGTGATGCTGGTCACCCCTCCTCCCCAGGGGCTTGATGGGTTTAAGCAGAATCCAGCTGAGACGCTATTGAGAATCTGCATGGCTCTGGGGTTAAGGCCCTAGGCCCCGGTGGTGTGGGTTCATGATCCTCTAATCTGTGGGTTTCATAGTTCCATGGAAAAATCACGGTCCCCCCCAGCTGGGAAGGATGCCTCCCTTGGCTGAGGGGTGGGGGTTCCTCTACCCATGTAGCTCTCAGATGGGCCACTGCACCACACTGCTTGCTCTTCCTTTCTCTCCATGGATCACACCAGCTGCCTAGTCAGTTCTGATGAGAGAACCTGGATACCTTGGTTGTCAGTGAAAGATTAATACACTTATTATGGTTCTTTTCGATGGGAGCCTCCGACTGCCACTGTTTCTAGTTGGACATCTTGGCCAGTCAGTATGTTGTCTTTTATCCCTCATCCCTTCCCACCCTTTCCCCTGAGTCCCCAAAGTCCACTGTATCTTTTTTTTTTTTTTTTTTTTAAGTCTCATACTGTTGCACAAGCTGGAGTGCAGTGGAGCAACCTCGGTTCACTGCACCCTCCGCCTCCCAGGTTCTAGCGGTTCTACTGCCTCAGCCTCCCAATTAGCTGGAACTATAGGCACACGCCACCATGCCTGGCTAATTTCTTTTGTATTAGAGACGGGGTTTCACCATGTTGGCCAGGCTGGTCTTGAACTCCTGACCTCGTGATCTGCCCACCTCAGCCTCCCAAAGTGCTGGGATTACAGGCGTGAGCCACCGCACCTGGCCCATTGTATCATTCTTATGCCCTTGCATCCTCATAGCCTAGCTCCCACTTATGAGTGAGAACACAAGATGTTTGGTTTTCCATTCTTGAGTTACTTCACTTAGAATAATGATCTCCAGTTACATCCAGGTTGCTGCAAATGCCATTATTTCATTCCTTTTTAATGGCTGAGTAATATTTCACAGCATATATACACCACATTTTCTTTATCCATTCATTGATTGATGGATATTTAGGTCAGTTTTCTATTTTTGCAGTTGCAAATTGTACTGCCATAAACATGCATATGCAAGTGTCTTTTTTTGTATAATGACTTCTTTCCCTCTGGGTAGATACCCAGTAGTGGGATTGCTGGATCAAATGAACTTAACTTTTAGTTCAAATGAAGTTAAAGAACTTTTAGCTCAAGTGAACTTAAAGAACTTTTAGCTCAAGTGAACTTAAAGAACTTTTAGTTCTTTACGGACTCTCCACGCCATTTTCTGTAATGGCTGTACTAGTTTGCAATCCCACCAGCAGTGTAAAAGTGTTCCCTTTTCACCACATCCACACCAACATCTATGATTTTTTTTATTTTTAAATTATGGCTATTCTTGCAGAAGTAAGATGGTATCACATTGTGGTTCTGATTTGCATTTTCCTGATAATTAGTGGTGTGGAGCATATTTTCATAGGTTTGTTGGCCATTTGTATATTTTCTTTTGAGAATTATCTATTCATGTCCTTAGCCCACTTTTTGATAGGATTGTTTCTTGTCGATTTGAGTTCCTTGTAGATTCTGGATATTAGTCTTTTGTTGGATGCATAGTTTGTGAAGATTCTCTCCCACTCTGTGGTTATTGCTGTACGCTGCTGATTATTTCCTTTGCTGTGCAGAAGCTTTTTAGTTTAATTAAGTCCAATCTGTTTATCTTATTTTTGTTGCATTTGCTTTTGGGTTCTTGGTCATGAAGTCTTTGCCTAAGCCAATGCCTAGGAAGGTTTCTTCTGATGCTATTTTTCTGGAAGTTTTATGTTTCAGGTCTTAGAGTTAAGTATTTGATCCATCTTGAGTTAGTTTTTGTATAAGGTGAGAGATGAGAATCAACTTTTCATTCTTCTACATGTGGCTTGCCAATTATCCCAGCACAATTTGTTGAATAGGGTGTCATGTCCCCACTTTATATTTTTGTTTGTCGAAGATCACTTGGCTGCACTTTATTTCTGGATTCTCTATTCTGCTTCATTGGTCTAAAAATTAAGATTCTAATTATTTGTTGTTTATGTATAGAAATCCAATTGATCTTTGTATACTGATGTTGTATCTAGAAAACTTGCTAAACAGGTTAATTTGAGAACTTTTTTCTGAATTTCTGGAATGTTTAAAATATGCAATTATTTATTTGCTAATTTTGAATGTTTCAAATGTTTCATTTCCTTCTGTCCAAACTTAGTCATTTGTTTTGCCTTATTTTAGTTTTGGAAAATTCTTGGCCATCCTCTCTTACAGTGGTTCTTCTGCCTCATTCTTTCTCCTCTCTCTTTTTAAAATCTATATGTTAGACCATTTTGCCGTGTCTCATATTATCTTACACTCTTTTTATATTTTTCATTTTTATTTCTTCAAACTTTAATCTTTAGTTTGAATATTTTATTCTACATATCCAATTCTATTTTAAGCTTTTTCTAATATGCTGCTGATTTCATCCATTGAGTTCTGCATTCCATTTCATTATTTAATCTTTTGAATACATTAATCATATTTATTTTAAAGGTATATCTAATAACTGCAATAATGATATATTCTTCATTCTATCTCTATTGTTTGTTTTCTCTTGTAATTAAAAAAGTCTACTTCTGGTTGTTTTTGATTAACTGTCAGCTATTGTGTATGAAATTCTGTGTAGAAAATTTGAGTCTCTGGGTAATTTATCTTCTTTCAGAGGGGATTTATTTTTGCTTCTGCCAGGCAGTTAAGCTAAAGGTATATCTTCTTTATCCAACCAGGGATTTAGATGTTCAAGGCTTTGTTCATTGTGAGGGCTGGTCTATTTCCAGTTTACTCTTTCTCCTAGGATGAATCCATCACAGATCCCCATTGAAAGTCTGGGAGTATTTGGGATCAAGACGAGGGCAACATTTTCAAACTGGGCTCATACAAAGTCAATCATTGTTTGGTGATCTGGCTGTGATGGCTACCATGAGCATTTGTCTTGGGCCTCAGAGCACTTGCTTTGAAGTGGGTGAAGGGTTCCCACAGCAAGCAGTGGATGTGGAGTGCACTCCAGAGATAGGCATTGAAATTGGGATCTTTCTTGTTGCAGGACTGGAGCAGAAGGAGAGTTTCTGAAGCTGCAGGAAGCTTTACAGCCAGGGATGCCTTTGAGACCTGAGATGACAGCTCTGTATATGTCGTTGCTAGGTGCCTCAACCTGTTCCCTTGGTCAGTCAGGAGAATGAGCCCTACTAGTTCCAAGGAGTAGTAGAGAGAATCCCATTCCTGCTCACCTGAATTAGAAGCATGGGCCACCCTTCCCTTCCTATGCGAAGAATTTCGTATGGCAGTGCTCCCTGCACTCCACACTAAGGCATATTTTCAGGCATTTGATGCACCTATTCACCTGCATTAGGAGCCTGCACCACCCCTTGCTTTCTGTGCAGAGATCTTGGTGCTGTAGCATTTTCTTTGCTCCATGCCCAGGGCACATTTCCAGGCATTTGGCTCACCCACTCCCTTGGATTAGGAGCCTGAGCTACCCCTGCCTTTCCCTGTGCAGTAGTGATTTCTCTGCTCCTTTCTGGGGCATTTCTAGGCATTTTTATGTACTCGCTTGCCTGGATTAAGAGCGTAAGCCACCCTTCCCTTTCTGAGTAGAGAACTTGGTGCAGCCAACTTGATGGTCTCTTCACTCTACACCTGGACATATCTCCTGGCATTTGGAGTACCCACTCTTCTAGATTAGGAGTTCTGGCTGCCTCTCCCTTCCCATGCAGAGAGCTTAGGGCAGTGGAGGTTCCTCTGCTCCACACACAGGCACATCACTGGGTGCTTACTCCCTGGGTTCCCATAAGAGCTGGTGCTTATGACTGCCACTGGAGGAGTATGGATGGTCCTGCCTGGCCTGGCTCCACCCAGCTTGGTCCCCAACTCTGAGACTCAAATAACTGCAACAATGTGCTCAAATAAGCACAGTCAGAAATGATAATAATGACAAACAACTGATTCCACAGGAATACAAAAGATCATCAGAGACTACTATGAGCATCTCTGTGCACACAAACTATGAAATCTAGAAGAAATATGTAAATTATTGGAAACATAAATCTCCCAAGATTGCGCCAAGAATAAATAGAAGTCCTGAACAGATCAATAACAAGTAGTAAAATTGAATCAGTAATTAATAAAAAAAAAAAAGAAAAGAAAAAAGGTCCACGACCAGACTGATCCACAGTTGAATTCTACCAGGCATACAAGGAATAACTGATACCAATTCTATTAAAATTGCTCCAATTCCTATGAAGCCATCATTACCCTAATATCAAAGCATGGCAAAGGCACAAAACAAACTGAGGAAGAGGGAACCCTCCCTAACTCTATGAAGCCATCACCGCAATATCAAAGAATGGCAAGGGTACAAAACAGAAAATGACAGGCCGCTATCCCTGATGAAAATATAAGAAAACTTTTTAAAAATTTAATTTAATTTGATTTTAAGTTCTGGGATACATGAGCAGGATGTGCAAGTTTGTTACATTAGGTAAATGTGTGCTATGGTGGTTTGCTGCACCTATCAACCCATCTCCTAGGTGTTAAGCCTCACATGCATTGGCTATTTATCCTGTTGCTTTCCCTCCTCCCTGCCTCTGCCAGGCCCCAGTTTGTATTGTTCCCTTCCCTTTTTCCATGTGTTCTCATTGTTCCGCTCCCATTTGTAAGTGAGAATATGTGATGTTTGGTTTTCTGTTTCTGCATTAGTTTGCTGAGGATAATGGCTTCCAGCTTCATCCATGTCTGTGCAAATGACATGATCTCATTCCCTTTTATGGATGCATAGTATTCCATGGCATAGACGTACCACATTTTCTTTATCTAATCTAGTATTGGTGGATGTTTAGGCTTATTCCATGTCTTTGTTATTGTGTATAGTGCTGCCATGATCGTACATGTTCATAGATCTTTATAATATAATGATTTACGCTCCTTTGGGTATATACCCAGTAATGAGATTTTTGGGTCAAATGGTATTTCTGGTTTTAGGTCTTTGAGGAAATGCCACACTGTCTTCCACAATGTTTGAACTAATTTACATTCCCACCAACAGTGTAAAAGCTTTCTATTTCTCCACAGTCTCACTGGTATCTTTTATTGAAGAAAACATTTTCAACAAAATACTGGCAAATCAAATCCAACAGAACATGAAAAAGATAATATACCCCAATCAAGTAGGTTTCATTCCAAGGATGTAAGGATGATTCGACATAAAAAAATCAATAAATGTGATTCGCCACATAAACAAAACTAAAAACAATAATCATTGCAATAAATGTACAAAAAGCATTTGATAAAATCCAGCTTTCCTTCATGAGAAAAACCCTTAACTAGGCACATAAGGAACATACCTCAAAATAATAAAAGCCTGTTTATTGCGGCACTATTCACAATAGCAAAGACTTGGAATCAACCCAAATGTCCATCAATGACAGACTGGATTAAGAAAATGTGGCACATATACACCATGGAATACTATGCAGCCATAAAAAAGGATGAGTTCATGTTGTTTGCAGGGACATGGATGCAGCTGGAAACCATCATTCTCAGCAAACTATCGCAAGAAGAGAAAACAAACACTGCATGTTCTCACTCATAGGTGGGAATTGAACAATGAGCACACTTGGACACAGGAAGGGGAACATCACACACTGGGGCCTGTTGTGGGGTGGGGGAAGCGGGGAGGGATAGCATTAGGAGATATACCTAATGTAAATGATGAGTTAATGTGTGTAGCACACCAACATGGCACATGTATACATATGTAACAAACCTGCATGTTGTGCACATGTACCCTAGAACATAAAGTATAGTAAATAAATAATAAAAGCTATATATGACTAACCCACAACCAATATCTTACTGAATGGGGAAAAGATGAAACCACTCCTCCTAAGAACTAGAACAAGGCAATGTTGTCCACTCTCACCACTTCTATTCAATGCAGTACTGGAAGACTTAACTAGAGCAATCAGACAACAGAAATAAATAAAGGGCATCCAAACCGGAAAAGAGGATGTCAAATCATCCCTCTTCACTGATGATATGATGTACATGCAGAAACCCTAAAGACTCCTCCAAAAGACTCCTATATTTGATAAATGACTTCAGTAAAGTTTTAGGATATAAAACCAACATACTGAAATCAGTAGCATTTTCATATGCCAACAAGGATAAAGCCAAGAGCCAAATCAAGAACTAAATCCCATCTACAATAGCTACAAAAAACCAAAATACTTAGAAATACATTTAACCAAGGAGGTGAGATATCTGTATAAGAAGAACTATAAAACACTGATGAAAGAAATTGTAGATGACACAAATTTTTAAAATCCCTGTTTCTTACCATATACAAAAATTAAGAGAGATTAAAGACTTAAATATAAGACCCAAAACTATAAAATTATAAAAGAGAAACTAGGAAAAACTCTTCTGCACATTGGCTTGGGTAAAGAAATTTTACTAAGTCTTCAAAAGAAAACACAACAGAAACAAAAACAGACAAATGGAACTTTATTAAACTAAAGTTTCTGCACAGCGAACGAAATAATCAGCTGAGTAAACAGACAATCCACAGGATGAGAGAAAGTATTTGCATAGTATGCATTTGACAAAGAACTAATATTCAGAATCTACAAAAAAATTCAAACAACTCAATAAGAAAGAAAATAGCCCAGGCATGGTGGCTCATGCCTGTAATCCTAGCACATTGGGAGGCCAAGGCAGGCAGATTGCTTGAGCCCAAGAGTTTGAGACCAGCCTGGGCAACATGGCAAAGCCACATTTTTACAAAAAAATAAAAATACAAAATACAAAAATTAGTCTGGTGTGGTAGTACAGGCCTATAGTTCCAGCTACTTAGGGGACTGAGTTGGGAAGACCACTTGAACTTGGGAGGTTGAGGCTGCATGAGCTGTGTTCACACCACTGCACTCTAGCCTGGTCTGCAGAGGAGACCACGTCTCAAAAAAAAAAAGAAAGAAAAAACTCATTAAAGAATGGGTAAAGAACATGAACAGATGAACAGACATTTTTCCAAAAGAAGACATGTAAGCGGCCAAGGAAAATAAAGAAATGGGGGATGTACCAAGGTGGTGGAATAGAAAGCTCCACGGATCATTACCCAGATCCCTGAGTCCCCTCTGACTAGGGTTGGTTTAAATGCTCCCTCTGTGGGTTGGCATTGGCTGAGTTTTATCCGGTTTTCCTTCCTGCTCTAACAGGACAGCACTGAGTTTAGTGCCTCACAATTGCTGTGTTCTCCCTCACTCAGCACCCAGAGATCCTCTTAGCACCACACTGCTGCCACTGGGGATGGGGGTGGGGGGAGTGGAGTCAGTGATTCAGGACTGTTTTTTTCTATCTCTGCAGTACCTCCTTCAGAGATACGAAGTTAAAACCAGGTACTAGGCATGTTCACCTGACTTTGGGTTCTTACGAAGGTGTTTCTTCTGTGTAGGTGGTTTTTTACTTGTCAGCAGGGGTGGGTAATGATCAGCCAAGGCAGTGCTGGCATCAGCCCTCCCCTAACCCCAAACTACACAGCTTGTGGCTCCAAAAAAGACACTTTCCTTCCCCTTGAGGAGAGGAGAGGGAAAAGTGGGGAGGACTTTGTCTTGCATGTTGGATGCCAGCTCAGCCACAGCAGGATAGGTCACCAGTCAGAATCATGAGGCCCTGTTCCAGGTCCTAACTCCCAGACATTTCTAAACATACCCTGGGCCAAAAGGGAACCCACTGCCTTGAAGGAAAAGACCTGACCTGGCAGCATTCATTACCTGCTAACGGAAGAGCCCTTGGTCCTTGAATAACCAGCAGCAATACCCAGGTACTACATTGTGGGCCTTGGGTGAACCTCTGAGACTTGCTGGCTTCAGCTGAGACTCAGTACATTACCAGCTGTGGTGGCTATGGGACAAAACTCCTTCTGCTTGAGGAAAGCAGAGGAAAAAGTAAAGGGGACTTTCTTTTGCACCTTAGATCCCAGCATAGTTACAGGGGCAGAGCATCAAGTGGGCTCTTGGGATCCCGGATTCCAGGACTTGACTTTTGGATGGGATGTTTTAGACCTGCCTTAGGCCAAGGGGAACCCACTGCCCTGAAGAGTGAATCGTGGGCCTGGTAGCATTCACCACAAGCTGACTTCAGAGTCCTTGGGCCTTAAGGGAACATCAGTTATAGTCTGGCAGTACTCCTCGTGACCTGGGATTATTGTGTCTACAAGGTGGGGCTCCTCTGCCTTTGGAAAGGTGAGGGAAGAGTGGAAAGGATTGCATCTCAGTTTGAGGGCCAGCTAAGCTGCAATACAATGGAATACCAGGTAGACTTCCAAGGTTTTTGACCCTAGTCCCTGACTCCTGGACAGTCCTTCTGGACCCACCCATGTCCTGGGGGACCTCACTGTTCTGAAGGGAGGAACACAGGCCTGGCTGGCTTTGCCACATACTAATCGTAGAGCTCCACAGGCTTTGAGAGAACATGGGCCAAGGAGTGGTCACAGTAGGTCTTGGGTGAGACTCAGTGCTGTACTGGCTTCAGGTCGAGTCGGTGCAGTCATAGTGGTGGTGGCCGCAGGGATGCTCGTGTAACTCTACCCCCAGCTTTAGGTGGTTCACAACAGAGAGACAGAGAGAATATGTTTGTTTGACAGAAAATAAGAGAAGAAACAAGAGTCCCTTCTTGGTAATCCAGAGAATTCTCACAGATCTTGTCCAAGACGATAAAGGCAGTACTTCTATGAGTCTGCAAGAACCACAATGTTACTTGGCTTGGGGATACAAAGTGGATACAACTTACGTTACAACACCTAAGTCCTTTCGAATCTCTGCAAAGCCTTCCCAAGAAGGACAACTACAAATAACCCAAACAATGAAGACTACAATAAATACCTAAGTCTTCAATGTCCAGACACTGAAGAACATCTGCTATCATCAACACCACTCAGGAAAACATGACCTCACCAAATGAAGTAAATAAGGCACCATGGACCGACCAATCATGGAGAAATAGAGATATGTGACCTTTCAGACAGAGAATTTGAAATAGCTATGTTGAGTAAACTCAAAGAAATTCAATATAACACCAAGAAGGGATTCAGAATTCTGTCAGATAAATTTAACAAAGAGATTAATGAAAAAGAATCAAGCAGAAATTCTGAGAGATGAAAAATGCAATAAGCATACTGTAGAATGCATTGGAGTACTTTAATGGCAGAATTCATCAAGCAAAAGAGAATTAGTGAGACTGAAGGCAGTCTATTTGAAAATAGAGCTGACAAAAGGAATAAAAAACAATGAAGCATGCCTACAAGATCTAGAAAATAGCCTCAATAGGGCAAATCTAAGAGTCACTGGCCTTAAAGAGGGTGCGGAGAAAGAGATAGGGGTTGAAAGTTTATTCACAGGGATAATAACAGAAATCTTCCCAAATCTAGAGAAAGATATCAATATCCAAGTACAAAAAGGTTGTAGAACACCAAGCAGATTTAACCCAAAGAAGACTACCTAAGGCATTTAACAATCAAACTCCCAAAAGTCAAGGATAAAAAAAGGATCCTAAAAGCAGCTAGATAAAAGAAACAAATAATATACAATGGAATTCCAATAAATCTGGCAGCAGACTTTTAGTGGAACCCTTACAGGGCTTGAGAGAGTGACACGACATATTCAAAGTGCTGAAGGAAAACTGTGTTACACTAGAATAGTATATCTGATGAAAATATCCTTCAAACATGAAGGAGAAATAAAGGCTTTTCCAGATAAACAAAAGCTGAGGGATTTCATCAATACCAGACCTGTCCTACAAGAAATGCTAAAGGGAGTAACTCAATCAGAAAGAAAAGGATATTAATGAGCAATAAAATAGTCACGTGAAGGCACAAAACTCACTGGTAATAGTAAGTACACTGTAAAACACAGAATATTATAACACTGTAACTGTGGTATATAACCTATTCTTATCCTAAGCAGAAAGACTAAATCATGAGCCAATCAATAATAATAACTACAACAACTTTTCAAGACATGGACAGTATAATAACATATAAATAGAAGCAACAAAAAGTTAAGCAGAGGGATGAAATTAAGGCATCTTTTTTGTTTATGCAAATAGTATTAAGTTGTTAACAGGTTAATGTAATGGTTTATAAGATTGTATTTGCAAGCCCCGTGGTAGCCACAAACCAAAAACATGCAATAAATATACAAAAAATAAAAATAAACTAAATTATAATGCCAGAGAAAATTACCTTGACTACAGGAAGACAGGAAGGAAAGAAAGAAGAAAGAAACCATAACACAACTAGAATACAAATAATAAAATGACAGGAGTAAGTTCTCATAAATAATAACATTGAATGTAAATGGACTAAACTCCCCAATCAAAAGACATAGACTCTCTGAATAGAAGAAAAAGTAAGATTAATTGATCTGTTCAGCATACAGAAAACACATTTCACCTATAAAGACACACATAGAGTGAAAATAAACTGGTAGAAAAAGATATTTCATACCCATGGAAACCAAAAAAATTGGAAGAGTCACTATATTTATATCAGAAAAGATAGATTTCAAGACAAAAAATATAAGAAAGGACAAAGAAAGTCACTATATAATGATAAAGGGGTCAATTCAGCAAGAGGATATAACAATTTAAAATATATATGCACTCAACACAGGAGCACTCAGATACATAAAGGAAATACTATTAGAGCGAAAGAGAGCGATGGACTTCAATATAATAATAGCTGGAGACTTCAACACCCCACTTTTAGTATTGCAAAGATCTTCCAGACAGAAAATCAACAAACGTCAGATTTTATCTTCACTATACATGAAATGGATCTAATACATATTTAGGGAACATTTCATTCAAGAGCTGCAGAATACACATTCTTTTCCTCAGCACATGAATTATTTTTACAGATAGACCATATGTTAGGTCACTGAACAGTCTTAAAACATTCAGAATAAAGGGAAACAATATCAAGTACCTTCTTTGATCACAATGGAATAAAACTAAAAATTAATAACAAGAGGAATTTTGGAAACTATAAAAAATGCGTGGAAATTTAACAATATACTTCCAAATGACCAGTGAGTCAATCAATAAATTAGGAAGAAGTTGAAAAATTTCTTGAAACAAAATAATGGAAACACAACATACCAAAACCTATGGGATACAGCAAAAGCAGTACTAGGAATTTTGTAGCTGTAAGTGCCTATATCAAAAAAGAGGAAAAACTTCAAATGAGCATTTTAATGATGTCTCTTAAAGAACTAGAGAAGCAAGAGCAAACCAAACCCAAAATTAGTAAAAGAAAAGAAATAATAAAGATCAGGGCAGAAATAAATGGAATTGAACTGAAAACAACAATACAAATGATCAGTGAAACAAAAAGTTGGCTTTTTTGAAAAGGTAAACAAAATTGACATACCGTTAGCCAGACTAAGAAAAAAAGGGAGAAGATCCAAATAAAATAAAAAATGAAAAAGGAGACATTAAAACTGTTACTGAAGAAATTCGAGGGATCATTAGTAGCCAGTATGAGCAACTACAGGCCAATAAATTGGAAGATATAGAAGAAATGGACAAATTCCTAGATACATACAACCTATGAAGATTGAACCAGGAAGAAATACAAAATCTGAAAAGATCAATAACAAGAATGAGATCAAAGAGATAATACAAAGTCTCCCAGTGAAGAAAAGCCCAGAACCTAATGGCTTTACTGTTGAATTCTACCAAACATTTAAAGAAGAATGAATACAAATCTTAATCAAAATGTTCTGAAAATTAGAGGAGGAGGGAATACTTCCAGTATCATTCTATGAGGCTAGTGTTACCATGATATCAAAACCAGACAAATACACATCAAAAGAAGAAAACTATGGGCCAATATCTCTGATGAATATTAATGCAAAAATCCTCAAGAAAATACTAGCAAATGAAATCAACAATGCATTAGAAAGATCATCCATCATGAGTTAGTGGGATTTATCCCTGGGATGCAAAGATGGTTCAACATAGGTAAATCAATCACTGTAATACATTATATCAACAGAATGAAGGATAAAACCATATGATCATTTCAATTGATGCTGAAGAAGCATTTAATAAAATAAAATATCCCTTCATGATAAAAACCCTTAAAAAACTGGATAGATGGAATATACATCAACATAATAAAAACCATATATGACAGACCCACAGTTCGTATCATACTGAATGGGGAAAAACTGAAAGCCTTTTCTCTAAAATCTGAAACATGACAAGAATGTCCACTGTCATCACTCTTGTTCAACATAGTACTAGAAATCCGAGCTAGAGCAATCAGACAAGAGAAAGATATAAAGGATATCTAAATTGGAAAGGAAGAAGTCAAATTATCCTTGTCTGCAGATAATATGATCTTATATTTGGAAAAACCTCAAGACTTCACAAGAAAACTATTAGAACTGATAAATACAGTGAAGTTACAAAATACAAAATCAACATACAAAAATCAGTAACATTTCTATATGCCAAGTGAACAATGTGAAAAAATTTAAATCCCATTTATAATAGCCACATATAAAATTAAAGACCTAGTAATTAATTTAACCAAATAAGTGAAAGATTTTTATAATGAATATTATAAAACACTGATGAAAGAAATTGAAGACATTAGGAAATGAAAAACATATTCCAAGTTCATGGATTGGAAGAATCAATTTTGTTAAAATGTCTATACTACACAAAGCAATCTACAAATTAAATGCAATCCCTATCAAAATAAATACCAATGACATTCTTCATATAAATAGAAAAAACTGTTCTAAAATGTATATGAAACCACAAAAGACCCAGAATAGCCAAAGCTATCCTAAACCAAAAAAACAAAACTGGAGAAATCACATTACCTGACTTCAAATTAAACTACAGAGCTATAGTAACCAAAACAGCATGGTACTGGCATAAAAACAGACACACAGACCAATGGAACAGAATAGAGAACCCAGAAATAAATCCACACACCCACAGTAAACTCATTTTTGACAAAGATGCCAAGAACATAAAGACAGTCTCTTCAATAAATGGTGCTGAAAAAACTGGATATCCATATGCAGGAGAATGAATCTAGACCCCTATCTCTTGTCATATACAAAAATCAAGCCAAAATGGATTAAAGGCTTAAATCTAGGACTTCAAAATATACACCTATTACAAGAAAATATTTGGGAAAACCTCCAGGACATTGGTCTGGGCAAAGATTTCTTGACCAATACCTCACAAGCACGAACAACCAAAGCAAAAATGGACAAATGGGATTACCTCAAGTAAAAAGCTTTTGTATAGCAAAGGAATCAATCAACAAAGTGAAGAGACAACCCACACAATGGGAGAAAATATTTGCAAACTACTCATCTGACAAGAGAGTAATAACCAGAATATATAAGGAGTTCAAACAACTCTATAGGTAAAAAAAAATCTAATAATCAGATCAAAAGATGAGCAAAAGATTTGAATAGACATTTCTAAAAAGAAGACATACAAATGGCAAACAGGTATATGAAAAGATGTTCAACATCACTGATAATCAGAGAAATGCAAATCAAAACTACAATGACATATCCTCTCACCCGGGTTAAAATGGCTTATACCAAAAAGACAGGCGATAACAAATGCTGGTGAGGATGTGGTGAAAAGGGGACCCTCTACACTGTTGGTGAGAGAAGAGTTTGGAGGTTCCTCAAAAAACTAAAAATTGAACTACCATATAATTCAACAATTCCACTGCTGGGTATATACCCAAAAGAAAGAAAATCAGTGTATCAAAGAGATATCTGCATTTCTTTGTTTCTTGCAGCACTGTTTACAATAGCGAAAATTTGGAAGCAACCTAAATGTCCATCAACAGATTAATGCATAAAGAAAATGTGGTGCATACACATGCACAATGGAATACTATTCTGCCACGAAAAGAGTGAGATCCAGTCATTTGCAACAACATGAGTGAGACCGAAGATCACAATTTTAAGTGAAATAAGCTAGGAACAGAAAGACAAATTTTGCATGTTCTCACTTATTTGTAGGATTTAAAAATCAAAATAATTGAACTCATGGACATAGAGAGTAGAAGGATGGTTACCAGAGGCTAGAAAGGGTAATGGGGGGTTGTGGGGGTTGTGGGGATGGTTAATGGGTACAGAATAATAGTTAGAAAGAATGAGTAAGACTTACTATTTGATAGCACAATAGAATGACTGTAGCCAATAATAACTTAAATGTACATTTTTAAATAGTGTGATTGGACTGTTTATAATTCAAAGGATAGAGGTTTGAGGGGATGAATACCCCATTTTCCATGACATGCTTATTTCACATTGCATGCTTGTATCAAAACATTCCATGTACCCATAAATATATACACATACTATGTACCCACAAAAATAAAAATATTAAAAAATGAAAAAATGTTGAACGTCACTAATCATCAGTGAAATACAAATTAAAACTACAATGAGATACCATCTTGCACTAGTCAGAATGGCTATTACTAAAAAGACCAAAAGAACAAATGTTGATGAAGTTACAGAGAAAAATGAATGCATATACATTGTTGGTGAGAATGCAATTTAGTATATCCTTTATGGAAAACATTATGTTGATTTCTCCGATAATGGCCATCAGCTTCAGCTAATCCTAATCCCATTATAATAAAGAAAACAAATAAATAAAATTTATATCAAAACCTTACATTCCCTATATTTATCACAACTACCTATTTAATAAAATCCCATACAATCTTCAAATTATCAAAGATAACTAAACATCTGTATATATATATATATATATATGTATATATGTATAAAATTCTTAACCATCCCTTTCCCCCACTCCTTTTGCATCATGGAGATACTGCTCATTGCATAATAAAATGGTGAATCGTGGCTTGTCTTGCGGCATGGATTGCGGCTGAGCCGGTATCTCGGTGGTGAATAGGGTGTGGGGTTGAGGGGCGGGTGGTGGGGTTTGAGGGCGGTGGATTGGCGGATAAGTAAATAATAGATACTAAAGACTTCAAAGGTGGGAGGTGGAAAGAGAATGAGGATAAAATACTACCTGTGGAGTACAAGGTATACATTTTGGTACATAGATACCTTTATTTGCCATTGTACGTATGTATGGCTTTTGGCACCGTAGCGTCCAGATCACGGTAAGAGTAGAAGGAATTCCATATCAACTAAGCCGAGAATATATAATATAGAAACCCCTTCATTTCAATGGAATAATCCTTAATTTCAGAATCACCGAATAAGGTATTTTCAATCCAACCAGAAATATTAATTAATCAATACCATACTATAAATATCGGCTCCTTCGGGTGAAGTTGGGTTTTGGTGGCGGTAGCGTGACTAGATTGATTCCATGTCTTTGCTATTGTGAATAGTGTTGCAATATGTGTGCATGTCTTTATGACAGAACAATTTATAATCCTCTGGATATATCCATATCCAGTAATGGAATTGCTGGGTCAAATGGTATTTCTGTTTTTAGGTCTTTGAGGAATCACCATGCTGTTTTGTACAATGGTTGTACTAATTTACACTCCCATCAACAGTGTATAAGCATTTATTTTTCTCCACAACCCTGCCAGCATCTGCTGTTTTTTGACTTTTTATGGATAGCCATTCTGACTGGTGTTAGTTGATATCTCATTGTGGTTTTGATTTGCATTTCTTTAATGATCAATGAGGTTGAGCTTTTTTTTTCATATTCTTGTTGGTCACATGTATGTCTTCTTTTGAAAAGTGTCTGTTCATGTCCTTTGCCCACTTTGTAATGGAGTTTTTTTTTTTTTCTTGTAAATTTAGGTTCCTTTTAGATGCTGGATATTAGACCTTTGTCAGATGCATAGTTTGCAAAAATTTTCTCCCATTCTGTAGGTTGTCTGTTTACTCTATTGATAGTTTCTTACGATGGACAAAACTCTTCAGTTTAATTAGATCCCATTTGTCAATTTTTGCTTTTGTTGCACTGCTTTTGGTGCCTTTTTCATGAAATTTTTGCTTGTTCCTATGTCCAGAATGGTATTGCATAAGTTGTCTTCTAGGATTTTTATAGTTTTGGGGTTTACATTTAAGTCTTTAATCCGTCTTGAGTTAAATTTTGTATATGGTGTAAGGAAGGGGTCCAATATCAATCTTCTGCATGTGGCTAGCTAGTGGACAACATTTGTTAAATGAATAATTAAAAAAAACAGTTGGCTCAAATTAGGCACAAATTAGCCTAATACATTTTATTTTTCTTCAAATTCCTTTTTGTCCTCATAAATACCAATACTGCTTCTTTACTTGTGTGTATTTATGATTTATACAGCTCATAGATGCTCCCAGTAGGATAAATTGATCTGTTTTTCCAGTACTTCTACACAGTTGGCCTCTGATGCCAACATGTTAGGAAAGCAAAATTGAAGACCATAAGACATGCAGTGCAGTATTCTGTCTCTGCTTTAGACATTAAAAAATTAAGTTGTGAAAAATAGGTTTTGAATTGTCACTAGGCCTTCTTTAGGTACAGTAGTATCCATGAAGATAGAATGCTCAGCATTTTCTTTAGTACCTGAGTTGATGAAGAAGCAGTATGCATACAGACACACACAGCATGGTTTCATAGCTATGTTAACTTAAGGGTAGTTTAGGCTAACACTACTCTCAAATACTACTCTCTGCTACTTCAAATTGTGTTCACCCATATGGCACCACATGAGACCTGGTTTCTCAAGTGCCTGTTGATGCTGTCCTTCCCAAATTAAATTCCTAAAATTGTGCCTCTGTAATTCAAATAAAGGGAAGTGACTACATTTCCCTCTTTTGTGGTAAAGAAAAACTTTCAGTCATCAAATACTTGAAGGAGATGCAAATATAGCAAATGAGAAGAAAGCGAAGCATAGTGAGCATACTAGATTTATGACAAGAAAATTAAACTACTTATTTCCTCTTTACCTTTAAGATCTGTAGTTTGTAGAGGTCTTTAGACACCAAGGTCAGAAGAATGTTCTCATATATATTAAAAATATTGTGGTATAAATTCTGAAACACAAAAACATTGCACAGTCAGCCAGTCTTAGACAAACTTTTACCTAGTGTCTACAGTTTTTTTTCTTGCTTAAAAGTTACTTTTAATTGGGTTTCAATTCCTTGAACATAAATCAGTGACACAGAAAATACTTAACATCAAATTGTAAAATACCACACATATTTAAAGACTTCTAGCATTATCTCAGATATTAAAAAATATACGAAGAAAAAAGACAAAGGAAAACATAAAAATGTAATTCCCTTTGAGAAATAGAATGTGTATTTTTTATTTAGTGACTTTCTATAATCTTTAAATTTTGTATAATAAGCATCTACCATGTTTTTTTCTTTCTTTCTTTCTTTATTATTATTATTATTACTATTTTGAGATGGAGTGTCACTCTCTCGCCCAGGCTGGAGTGCAGTGGTGCCATCTCGGCTCGCTGCAAGCTCCGCCTCCCAGTTTCACGCCATTCTCCTGCCTCAGCCTCCTGAGTAGCTGGGACTACAGGTGCCCGCCACCACACCTGGCTAATTTTTTGTATTTTTCTAGTAGAGACGGAGTTTGAGACCAGCTTGGACAACGTAGTGAGAACTCATCTCTATAAAACAAAACAAAACAAAAATTAACCAGGTATGGTGGTGCATGTCTGTAGTCCTAGCTACTTGAGAGGCTGAGATGGAAGGATTGCTTGAGCCCAGAAGGTGGAGACTGCAGTGAGCCAAGATAGTGCCACTGTACTCTAGTTTGGGTGACGGCACAAGACCCTGTCTCAAAAAAAAAAAAAAAATCCAATATTGAATACATTTTATATGTAAATAGATGGAAACAGTAAGATTTATTGTTCCACACACTATGTAGGTACTAGAAATTGTATGCTATGTAGGTATTGGAAATTTCCATGCGTGAGTAGCTGACATATAAAATACATGGAACATTAATAAACATGGGACATTTGGATGTTGAAATGCTATATAACGACACATTTTTTTTCTTTCTTGCTAGTATTGGAAGAAGAGTTTTATTTAACTCAGAAAGTTATTTTTCTTCTTCCAACTACCAGAGTGGTCCTCACCAGTAAAAAGTAAAAGGATCTCTGAGTATTCTCAGGTAGCCGTTCAGAAATATTTGGAAGAGGTCGAGTTGGAAAAGAATGGCACATTTGGGAAAATTAGCAGCCTAAAAATCTGTGTTAGGGATATAGGAATATAGCTGAGAAAGTTTCTACATTAAAGTCACCTTGCATCAATCGCAGAAGAGGCTGAAATTATCTGATATTTGCATAGAAGCTCTTATAAAAGGAAATAATTGGCCTGATAGTTTTGCATC
>NW_022169611.1:0-1042 GCF_008728515.1 Papio anubis | reverse complement strand
TATAAGGCATTGCATTACCGCCATTAAACGAGACTTGATCAGAGCACTGTCTTGTCTCCATTTCTCGTGTCTCTTGTCCCCCAAATTCCCACTCCCTCCTCCAGGGCCTGCTTTGACGATCCCGCGGGCCGGGATATGGGCCCATTAGATACTGTAAGAATTAAAACCGTCCAGAGAAAATTAGAAGAGATTTATAAAGCTCTATATCCTGAACTTCAATATCACCCCTTAGCCCTGCCTGAGATTAGAGATAATTTTAGGCTCGATGCTTAAACTTTTGATATCCTCAATGCTACTTACAATTTACTTTAAATGTCCAATACAAGCCTAGCCCACGATTGTTGGCTTTGTCTTAAAATGGGCCCCCCTATTTCTCTAGCTATACCTAACCTTTTGTCGTCCTATGTCAATTACTCAAATGAATCCTTGGTAAATAATTCCTGTCCTATTATTTCTTCCCTCTTAGTTCAACCGATGACGTTTTTTAATTTCTCTTGTCTCTTTTTACCATCATATAATAACACTAAAGAAATTGATCTAGGCTATGTTGTGTTTGACAACTGTGCCTCCATAATCAATGCCACTAACCCTTTGTGTGCTGTAAATGGCTCGGTTTTCGTCTGTGGAAACAACATGGCATATACTTATCTACCTACAAATTGGACAGGGCTTTGTGTTCTGGCCACTCTTCTCCCCGACATTGATATCATCCCTGGAGATAAACCTATCCCCATCCCCACTATCGAACATTTTATTTATAGACCAAAACGAGCCATACAATTTATTCCCTTGTTGGCCGGACTAGGATCACCACTGCTTTTACTACAGGAGCCACAGGCCTAGGAGTCTCACTAACCCAATATACCAAATTATCCAATCAATTAATTTCAGATGTATAGACCTTATCTAGTACTATACAAGATTTACAAGATCAAGTAGATTTATTAGCAGAAGTAGTTCTCCAAAATAGAAGAGGTCTAGATTTGCTAAAGGCAGAACAGGGAGGGATCTGTTTGGCTTTACAGGAAAAGTGCTGTTTTTA
>NW_022169610.1:0-1042 GCF_008728515.1 Papio anubis | reverse complement strand
AATATATAAAATTAAAAGACGCTATAGGCTGGACGCGGTGACTCACATTTGTAATGCCAACACTTTGGGAGGCTGAGGCAGGCGGATCACCTGAGATCAGGAGTTCGAGACCAGGCTGGCCAATACGGTGAAACCCCATCTTTACTAAAAATACAAAAATTAGCTGGGTGTGGTGGCATGGGCCTGTAGTCCCAGCTACTTGGGAGGGTAAGGCAGGAGATCACTTGAACCCAGGAAGCGGAGGTTTGCAGTGAGCAGAGATTGTGCCACTGCACTCCAGCCTGGGTGACAGAGCGAGACTCCATTTCAAAAAAAAAGCAATACTCCTTGAGAAGAGCAACTCTAAGACACATAATTGTCAGATTCACCAAAGTTGAATCGAAGGAAAAAATGTTAAGGGCAGCCACAGAGAAAGGTCGGGTTACACACAAAGGGAAGCCCATCAGACTAACAGCAGATCTCTCAGCAGAAACTCTCCAAGCCAGAACAGAGTGGGGACCAATATTCAACATTCTTAAAGAAAAGAATTTTCAACCCAGAATTTCATATCCAGCCAAACTAAGTTTCATAAGTGAAGGAGAAATAACATCCTTTACAGATAAGCAAATGCTTAGAGATTTTGTCACCACCAGGCCTGCCCTACAAGAGATCCTGAGGAAGCACTAAATGTGGAAAGGAACAACAGGTACCAGCGATTGCAAAAACATGTCAAAATGTAAAGTCCATCAATGCTAGGAAGAAGCAGCATCAACTAGTGAGCAAAATAACCAGCTAATATCATAATGACAGGATCAAGTTCATACATAACAATATTAACCTTAAATGTAAATGAACTGAATGGTCCAATTAAAAGACACAGACTGGCAAATTGGATAAAGAGTCGAGACTCATCAGTTTGCTGTATTCAGGAGACCCATCTCACATGCAGAGACACACATAGGCTCAAAATAAAGGGATGGAGGAAGATCTATCAAGCAAATGGAAAACAAAAAAAACAGGTGTTGCAATCCTAGTCTCTGATAAAACAGACTCTAAACCAAAA
>NW_022169609.1:0-1042 GCF_008728515.1 Papio anubis | reverse complement strand
TGTGGTAAAAACCACTGTTGAGTACACTGGATTAATCAATGTCTTTTTTGCATAGCATTTATGTGCAAAAATATAATGTTCAATGCTTGCAATTACTTCAGCCCCAGGGTACCCTTGCAATATTTGCTCTTAACTTGCTGACAGGCTGACAGGGAGATACCAAACCATCAATACCTTCCTGCACACAGATTTCCCTAATGCAGCAGTGGCTATCTATGGGAAAGACAATGCACACTATTTGCTACGTTGGTGCAAAAGTAATTGCGATTTTTGCCATTAAAAGTAATACAAGATTGTCATAATAATATGGTGCAGGTTAATTAAATTGCACCAAATGGAATAATGTTTTACTTACCTAAGTTCTAAAGATATTCGGTGTACTGAGCTCTTCCTGGTCTCTGGAACCACAGAGAGGTGCCCCTAGACCTGCCTTCTTGCATGGGGCCTCCTGCATATCTCCTCTGAAAGCCATTGAATAAGTAGATCTGACACCTTTGCTCCAGTTTCTGGCATGCAAGAGGGAAGAACTAAGTCTTTCTTCTTTTTCCTCAACTATAACAAGTTCTTTTCCTATCTGGAAAGGGAAGAAATGGAAATAGAGCTCAGATGGAATTATGGAGAGGTGTGTCTTAGGAGGGATGAAAGAAAGTGTGTTTCCTAAGAACCAGAAAAACTGCATTCATGTCGCATTGCATATTTTAAAAATATTTCTTTTTTTTCTTTTTTTTTTTTTTTTTTGAGATGAAGTGTCACTCTATTGCCCAGTCTGGAATGCAGTGGCGCGACCTTGGCTCACTTCTAACTCCGCCTCTTGGGTTCAAAGGGTTCTCCTTCCTCAGCCTCCTGAGTATCTGGGGTTACAGGTGTGCACCACCACACCCAGCTAATTTTTGTATTTTTGTAGAGACAGGGTTTCACCATGTTGGCCAGGTTGGTCTTGAACTCCTGTCCTCAGGTGATTTGCATGCCTCGGCCTCCCAAAGTACTAGGATTATAGGCATAAGCCACTGTGCCTGGCCTTATTTCTGTTTATTGATACAGA
>NW_022169608.1:0-1043 GCF_008728515.1 Papio anubis | reverse complement strand
TATAAGGCATTGCATTACCGCCATTAAACGAGACTTGATCAGAGCACTGTCTTGTCTCCATTTCTCGTGTCTCTTGTCCCCCAAATTCCCACTCCCTCCTCCAGGGCCTGCTTTGACGATCCCGCGGGCCGGGATATGGGCCCATTAGATACTGTAAGAATTAAAACCGTCCAGAGAAAATTAGAAGAGATTTATAAAGCTCTATATCCTGAACTTCAATATCACCCCTTAGCCCTGCCTGAGATTAGAGATAATTTTAGGCTCGATGCTGAAACTTTTGATATCCTCAATGCTACTTACAATTTACTTTAAATGTCCAATACAAGCCTAGCCCACGATTGTTGGCTTTGTCTTAAAATGGGCCCCCCTATTTCTCTAGCTATACCTAACCTTTTGTCGTCCTATGTCAATTACTCAAATGAATCCTTGGTAAATAATTCCTGTCCTATTATTTCTTCCCTCTTAGTTCAACCGATGACGTTTTTTAATTTCTCTTGTCTCTTTTTACCATCATATAATAACACTAAAGAAATTGATCTAGGCTATGTTGTGTTTGACAACTGTGCCTCCATAATCAATGCCACTAACCCTTTGTGTGCTGTAAATGGCTCGGTTTTCGTCTGTGGAAACAACATGGCATATACTTATCTACCTACAAATTGGACAGGGCTTTGTGTTCTGGCCACTCTTCTCCCCGACATTGATATCATCCCTGGAGATAAACCTATCCCCATCCCCACTATCGAACATTTTATTTATAGACCAAAACGAGCCATACAATTTATTCCCTTGTTGGCCGGACTAGGAATCACCACTGCTTTTACTACAGGAGCCACAGGCCTAGGAGTCTCACTAACCCAATATACCAAATTATCCAATCAATTAATTTCAGATGTATAGACCTTATCTAGTACTATACAAGATTTACAAGATCAAGTAGATTTATTAGCAGAAGTAGTTCTCCAAAATAGAAGAGGTCTAGATTTGCTAAAGGCAGAACAGGGAGGGATCTGTTTGGCTTTACAGGAAAAGTGCTGTTTTTA
>NW_022169607.1:0-1043 GCF_008728515.1 Papio anubis | reverse complement strand
TGTGGTAAAAACCACTGTTGAGTACACTGGATTGATCAATGTCTTTTCTTACATAGCATTTATGTGCAAAAATATAATGTTCAATGCTTGCAATTTCTTCAGCCCCAGGGTACCCTTGCAATATTTGCTCTTAACTTGCTGACAGGCTGACAGGGAGATACCAAACCATCAATACCTTCCTGCACATAGATTTCCCTAATGCAGCAGTGCCTATCTATGGGAAAGACAATGCACACTATTTGCTACGTTGGTGCAAAAGTAATTGCGATTTTTGCCATTAAAAGTAATACAAGATTGTCATAATAATATGGTGCAGGTTAATTAAATTGCACCAAATGGAATAATGTTTTACTTACCTAAGTTCTAAAGATATTCGGTGTACTGAGCTCTTCCTGGTCTCTGGAACCACAGAGAGGTGCCCCTAGACCTGCCTTCTTGCATGGGGCCTCCTGCATATCTCCTCTGAAAGCCATTGAATAAGTAGATCTGACACCTTTGCTCCAGTTTCTGGCATGCAAGAGGGAAGAACTAAGTCTTTCTTCTTTTTCCTCAACTATAACAAGTTCTTTTCCTATCTGGAAAGGGAAGAAATGGAAATAGAGCTCAGATGGAATTATGGAGAGGTGTGTCTTAGGAGGGATGAAAGAAAGTGTGTTTCCTAAGAAACAGAAAAACTGCATTCATGTCGCATTGCATATTTTAAAAATATTTCTTTTTTTTCTTTTTTTTTTTTTTTTTTGAGATGAAGTGTCACTCTATTGCCCAGGCTGGAATTCAGTGGCGCGACCTTGGCTCACTTCTAACTCCACCTCTTGGGTTCAAAGCGTTCTCCTTCCTCAGCCTCCCGAGTATCTGGGGTTACAGGTGTGTACCACCACACCCAGCTAATTTTTGTATTTTTGTAGAGACAGGGTTTCACCATGTTGGCCAGGTTGGTCTTGAACTCCTGTCCTCAGGTGATTTGCACGCCTCGGCCTCCCAAAGTACTAGGATTACAGGCATAAGCCACTGTGCCTGGCCTTATTTCTGTTTATTGATACAGA
>NW_022169606.1:0-1043 GCF_008728515.1 Papio anubis | reverse complement strand
GACTGTCAACAGCTCCTCCGAATCCTGTTCACAACGGAGGAGCTGTTGACAGTCATCCCAGGTCGGCTGGTGAGTAAACATGACACTGTCTAACAACGAGGTTAGATCTTTGGGATTATCTGAGAACCGAGCATTTTGGGACTTCCAATTGTATAAATCACTGGTGGAAAAAGGCCAATACATGAGACGGGAGAGCCCGGTATCATCGAGCGATCCTATTTCTCTGAGAGGCAGGGCTACAGTGGAGTCAGGGAGTCGGGAAGCTTGGTCCCGCTGTACGCGGCCTTGCGTTCGGCTGGCCGGCCCCCCTGGGTTACTTTCGCTCTCGGCTGCTTCCGCTTCTCGGTTTCCCTCTATGGAAGCACCACCCTGGGGGACTGGGTCCTGCGGGATAAGGTGCGGATATGGTGGGGGTAATGTGGGTTCTAACGTTAGGGGGTCCTGGCTGTCCGGCAGCACAGGGGCCGAGGGAGCAGAGGGAGTCCTTTGTCTTGTAGGTCGCGTTACTAGGACCTTGCAAGGCTCAAGGATGAATGGAGTTATCCAGGGCGGTGGGTCTTCCACAAGATTTTGCCACACTAGAATATAAGGAATTTGATCAGGATGTCCTGACTGCCCTGGCAGGAAAATCTTAGTTTTTACCTTAGTAATAATAGAGAGACAGAAAGTTCCTTTGGAGGGCCACCCTATGCCGAAAGAGGGCCACTCCGAACGGCAGAAAGTAACTAGCTTTCCCTTCTTTAGTTCTACGCTTAAGTTACGCCCCCGAGCCTTCACATCCTTAAAATTGGTAACAAGGAGTGAGAGCGGCGTGCTCTGGTTGTTGCCCATCTTTGGACTGCTCCTACAAAGAGAAGGGGGGATGAAAATGAGTGTGAAGCAGAGGGGAGTATCCGACAGGTCCGGTCCTGGAAGGGGAAGAAAAGGTTTTATGTTTCGTTTTGGGCTTACACTTAACACTTAACAATAACGGACAGACAGTGATAACGATGAGCATTCGCGAGCGCGTGTCGGACTTCCGACCTGAGTCAGACGGGGCAACC
>NW_022169605.1:0-1043 GCF_008728515.1 Papio anubis | reverse complement strand
ACATAACTAATTAAATCTGCAATGACTCCATTTCCAAACAAGTCACATTGTGAGGTATTAGAGGTTAGGACTTCAACATAACTTTTGAGGGACACAATACAACCCATATTAGCTACAGTTAAATTTTCGGTAATGTAGGGTATGCATTCTTGGTAAATTGATTTTCAATTGCATTCATAAAATATGACAGAAAAAGGGAAGACCTGAAAGTTACTCCAAGCTTAAAGCTTGAGTCTCTAGGAAAAACACAGAGCCAGTTACAGAAAAAGGGAATAATATATTCTATTTTGAAATTGGTGAATTTTAGGCAGTAATGGGTCATTATTTATCGTTTCTGTTTACTGATTTTCCTCCTGAAGGAAGAAGAGATGATTTGGACAAAGGTTGTGTACATCTGTATCTCCTTTCTTACCAAAAAAGCACTGGTCTCTTATCCACTAAATCACTTCATCTACCACTCTATGTACTGGCTCTCATAACAAGTATTGAGGACATTCTCATTCTTTGCATAGATGTGACAGATGAAGTAATAATACTATACAATGCAAAGAAAAACTAATTTGTTAAACAAAACACGGAGTCCTACATCTGTAACGTTGGTGGGTGTTGCATGCACTAAGGGCTCCAGAGGACACAAAGAGTCTGGAACAATGAGATAGAGGAGTAATCATAGTAACAGAACAAGAGACAAACCAGTACAATGACATACTCATCAATATTGAGAACCCAGATGATCAAGATCAGCTGTTGCCCAGCTGACTCTTACACATAGCTAAAAGATGAAAGGAAAACACAAACAAATAATAAAAATGGAAAACTTTTTATTCAATTTGGAGGAAATAAGTGGTAATCTTGAAGAAAGTAATTTCAATAAAATTTTTGTATTGAAAATACAATTATTGGGATTTAAAGAGGAAAAGTAGATATTAATCATATTTTAAATTATTTTTTATTCAAAGCAAATAGACAGTGGTAGCATGAAAAAGTACAAACAATGATAGGTTTTGGTTTTCTTTCAACAAGGGAATTGTTCTAACCAAATA
>NW_022169604.1:0-1043 GCF_008728515.1 Papio anubis | reverse complement strand
AAACACATTCAAAAGCTAGCAGAAGGCAAGAAATAACTAAGATCAGAGCAGAACTGAAGGAGATAGAGACAAAAAACCCTCCAAAAAAAAAAAAAAAAAAATCAATGAATCCAGGACCTGGTTTTTGAAAAGATAAACAAAATTGATAGACCGCTAGCAAGACTAATAAAGAAGAAAAGAGAGAAGAATCAAATAGACACAATAAAAAATGATAAAGGGGGCCGGGTGCGGTGGCTCAAGCCTGTAATCCCAGCACTTTGGGAGGCCGAGATGGGCGGATCACAAGGTCAGGAGATCGAGACCATCCTGGCTAACACGGTGAAACCCCGTCTCTACTAAAAAAAATACAAAAAACTAGCCGGGCAAGGTGGTGGGCACCTGTAGTCCCAGCTACTCGGGAGGCTGAGGCAGGAGAATGGCCTGAACCCAGGAGGCGGAGCTTGCAGAGAGCTGAGATCCGGCCACTGCACTCCAGCCTGGGCGACAGAGCGAGACTCCGTCTCAAACAAACAAACAAAAAAAACAAAAAAACCCAAAACAAAACAAAAAAATGATAAAGGGGATATCACCACCGACCCCACAGAAATACAAACTACCATCAGAGAATACTATAAACACCTTTACGCAAATACACTGGAAAACCTAGAAGAAATGGATAATTTCCTGGACACTTACACTCTCCCAAGACTAAATCAGGAAGAAGTTGAATCCCTGTATAGACCAATAGCAGGCTCTGAAATTGAGGCAATAATCAATAGCCTACCATCCAAAAAAAATCCAGGACCAGACGTATTCACAGCTGAATTCTACTAGAGGTACGAGGAGGAGTTGCTACCATTCCTTCTGAAACTATTCCAATCAATAGAAAAAGAGGGAATCCTCCCTAACTCATTTTATGAGGCCAACATCATCCTGATACCAAAGCCTGGCAGAGACACAACAAAAAAAGAGAATTTTAGACCAATATCCCTGATGAACATCGATGCAAAAATCCTCAATAAAATACTGGCAAACGGAATCCAGCAGCACATCAAAAAGCTTAT
>NW_022169603.1:0-1043 GCF_008728515.1 Papio anubis | reverse complement strand
AATGCACTCTCAAATACGCCATTGCAGATTCAATGAAAACAATATTAACAAACTGCTCCATGAAAAGAAAATGGTAATGCAGATGAATTCACACATCACAATGTCCTTTCTCAGAAAGCTTTTTTCTACTTTTTTTCTGAGGATATTTCTTTTGTCACCATAGTCTTCAAAGCAATTCAAAATATCCCTTCTCAGATTCCCCCAAAACAGTGCTACCAAACTGCTCAATGAAAAGAATCATGTAACTCTGTCAGATGAATTAACACAACACAAAGCGGTTTCTCAGAAAGCTTCCTTCTAGTTTTTATCTGAGGATATTTAATTTATCACCATAGACCTTAATGCACTCCCAAATACCCCTTTGCAGATACCACGAAAACAGTGTTAGCAAACTGCACATGAAAAGAACAGTGTAACTCTGTGACATGAATTCATATATCACAAAGCAGTTTCTCAGGAAACTTCATTCTAGTTTTTATCTGAGGATATTTCCTTTTTCACCATAGACCTCAAGGTGCTCCCAAATATCCCTTTGCAGATTCCACATAAACAGTGTTAGTAAACTGCGCCATGGAAAGAAAGGTGTAACTCCGTAAGATGAATTCACAAGTCAAAAAGCAGTTTCTCAGAAAGTTTCTTTCGGTTTTTTCGTCTGAGGATATTTCATTTGTCACAATAAACTTCAAAGCACTCCGAAATATCCCACTGCAGATTCCAAGAAAACAGTGTTAGCAAACTGTTCAATGAAAAGTACAGTGTAATTCTGTGAGTTGAATTTACACATCAGAAAGCAGTTTCTCAGAAAGCTTCTTTCTGGTTATTATCTGAGGATATTTCCTTTGTCACCATAGGCTTCAAAGCACTCCAAAAAAGAGCCTGCATTGCCAAGACAATCCTAAGCCAAAAGAACAAAGCTAGAGACATCATGCTACCTGACTTCAAACTATACTACAAGGCTGCGGTAACCAAAACAGCATGGTACTGGTACCAAAACAGAGATATAGACCAATGGAACAGAACAGAGTCCTCAGAAATAATACCAC
>NW_022169602.1:0-1043 GCF_008728515.1 Papio anubis | reverse complement strand
CACACACACACACACACACACACACACACACACACACTCTAGTCTACCAGTCTGACTCCTTAAAAATCGAGCTCTCTACTGAGTCTTTCCTGAATGGCCCTGTAAAAATATTTCTACCTCCATTCCTGGGCTCCTTACAATGTCCATTAGAATGTTTATTGCTTGTTCCTCAAATCTGCTGAGCTCACGCTGGGATGGTGGCCCTAGACCCAGAGGCTTCTCCCCACACAGCCAGCTCCTGTTCTTCCTTTGGGTCTCACTCTTGACTTCAGAGGCCTTTTCTGCCCATCCCACCTAAGATAGGCCCCACACCTTCCACCAGTTTATTCAGAATCTCAGCCCATTGATGGCTTCCTTTGAAGCTTTTAGAACAACATGCAACTATTTGTTTCACTTGTGTGCTTACTGCAGGTTTGTTTGTATTCAAATATTTCTGTCTTGTGTCTTTCTCCTTTAGTAGAATAGAATCAAATGGGCATCTTGAGAGCAGGAAGCCTGCTTGTTGCCGTTGTATCTCTAGAGCCTCACATAGGCTTCATGTGTGTATACAGTAGATGCTTAATATATATTTGTTGAATTAATGAAAAAAAGAATCTAAGACTTCCAACCTGAAGGGCTGATTTTATCCCTGTCACCGATGATCTGGTGGATCCCTTTTAAGCTTCGTGATTGGAACAAATGGGTGAAATCCCCAAACTCTGGATCCGTCTCTATCTGATAGACTTTGGTTTGTCTCTGAATGATTTTTACATTCTTTTCCTATTTTGTGTGGCTGCCTTAGACCACAGTTCTAAAGGCATTTTATTTGTTTATTTATTTATCTATTTTTGAGACAGAGTCTCACTCTGTTGCCCACACTGGAGTGCAGTGGCACGATCTCACCTCACTGTAGCACTGACCTCCTAAGCTCAAGTAATCCTCCTGCCTCAGCCTCCTGAGTAGCGGGGACCACAGGCATGCACCACTACATATGGCTAATTTAAACAATTTTTTTGTAGAGATAGGGTCTCACCACGTTGGTGTTGAACTCTTGGGCTCAAACA
>NW_022169601.1:0-30778 GCF_008728515.1 Papio anubis | reverse complement strand
ACCCTGTTTGCCTGGGTGTCAGCAGCAGAGGCTGCAGAAGATAGAATATTTCTGAACAGCGTGTGTACCTGTCTGATTCTTGCTTTGGAAGCTTCCTCTCAGGGGTGTACTCCACTCTGTGAGGTGTGGGGTGTCAGACTGCCCGTAGTGGGGGATGTCTCCCAGTTAGGCTACTCAGGGGTCAGGGACCCGCTTGAGCAGGGAGTCTGTCTCTTCTCAGATCTCAACCTCCGTGTTGGGAGATCCACTGCTCTCTTCAAAGCTGTCAAACAGAGTCGTTTGAGTCTGCAGAGGTGTCTGCTGTTTTGTTATTGTTTACTGTGCCCTGTCCCCAGAGGTGGAGTCTACAGAGACAGGCAGGTTTCCTTGAGCTGCTGTGAGCTCCACCCAGTTGGAGCTTCCCAGCAGCTTTGTTTACCTACTTAAACCTCAGCAATGGCGGGCGCCCTTCCCCCAGCCTCGCTGCTGCCTTGCCGGTTGGTCACAGACTGCTGTGCTAGCAATGAGGGAGGCTCCGTGGGCGTGGGACCCTCCCGGCCAGGTGTGGGATATGATCTCCTGGTGTGCCTGTTTGCTCAAAGCGCAGTATTGGGGTGGGAGTTACCCGATTCTCCAGGTGTTGTGTGTCTCAGTTCCCCTGGCTAGGAAAAGGGATTCCCTTCCCCCTTGCGCTTCCCAGGTGAGGCAATGCCTCACCCTGCTTCAGCTGTCGCTGGTCGGGCTGCAGCAGCTGACCAGTATCGATTGTCGGGCACTCCCCAGTGAGATGAACCCAGTACCTCAGTTGAAAATGCAGAAATCACCGGTCTTCTGTGTCGCTGGCGCTGGGAGTTGGAGACTGGAGCTGCTCCTATTCGGCCATCTTGCTCCGCCCCCCCACAAAGCAGTTTCTTAAAAAGCTTCTCTATAGTTTTTATCTGAGGATATTTCCTTTTTCACCATAGGTCTCAATGTACTCCCATATGTCTCTTTGACATTCCACTAAAACACTGTTATTAAACAGCTCAATGAAAAGAATTGTGTAACTGTGAGATGAATTCACACATCATAGAGAAATTTCTCAGAAAGCTTCTTTCTAGTTTTGATCTGAGGATATTTCCTTTGTTACCATAGGCTTCAATATGATCCAAAGTATTCCTACCAGATAGCCCAAAAACAGTACTATCAAACTGACCCACGAAGAGAATCGTGTAACTCTGTGAGAAGAATTTACAAATCACAAAGCAGTTTCTCAGAAAGATTCTTTCTTCTTTTTGTCTGAGGATATTTCCTTCGTCACCATAAGCTTCAATGCACTCTGAAATATCCCATTGCAGATCCCATGAAAACAGTGCTAGCAAACTACTCAATGAGTAGAACAGTGTAACTCTGTGAGATGAATTCTGATATCACATAGAAGTTTCTCACAAAGCTTTTTTCTAGTTTTTATCTGAGAATATTTTCTTTGTCACCATAGGCTTCAATGCGATCCAAAGTATCCCTTCTTAGATACCCCAAATACAGTGCTACCAAACTGATCCATGCAAAGTATTGTGAAACTCTGTGAGAAGAATTCACAAATAAAATAGCAGTTTCTCAGAATGCTTCTTTCCAGTTTTTATCTGAGGATGTTTTCTTTGTCAGCAGAAGCTTCAATGCACTCTGAAATATCCCACTGCAGATTCCAAGAAAAGAGTGTTAGCAAACTGTTCAATGAAAAGAACGGTGTAACTCTGTGAGAGGAATGTTCACGTCACAAACCAATTTCTCAGAAGATTTCTTTCTCGTTTTTACCTGAGGAAGTTTCCTTTATCACTATAGGTCTCAATGCACTCCCAAATATCCCATTGCAGATTCCATGAAAACAGTGTGAGTAAACCTCTCCATGAAAATAAAGGTTTAAATCTGTGAGATGAATTCACACATCACAAGAAGTTTCTCAGAAAGCTTCTATCTAGTTTTTATCTGAGGATATTTTTTTTGTCACCATAGAGTTCAATGCCATCCTAAGTGTCCCTTCTCAGATTCCCCAAAAGCAGTGCTACCAAACTGTTCCATGAAAAGAATCCTGAAACTCTCTGAGAAGAATTCACAAATCACAAAGCAGTTTCTCAGAACGCTTCCTTCTAGTTATTATCTGAGGATAATTCCTTTGTTACCATAAGTTAAAATGTACTCTGAAATATCCCAGTGCAGATTCCAAGAATACAGAGTTAGCAAACTGCTCAATCGAGAGAACAGTGTAATTCTGTGAGATGAATTTACACATCACCACGCACTTTCCCAGAAACTTTCTTTCTGGTTTACATCTGAGGATATTTCCTTTTTCAACAAAGGCCTCAATGTGCTCCCAAATATCCCTTTCCATATTCCATGAAAAGAGTGTTAGCAAACTACTCCATCAAAAGAAAGGCATAATTCTGTGAGATGAATTAACACATCACCAAGAAGTTTCTCAGAAAGCTTCTTTTTAGTTTTTATCTTAGGATATTTCCTTTGTTACCATAGGCTTCAATGCGATTCAAAATATCCCTTCTGAGATTCCTCAAAAACAGTGCTACCAAACTACTCCATGAAAGGTAAAGTGTAAGTCTGTGAGATGAACTCACAAATCAAAAGGTAGTTTCTCAGAAAACTTGTGTTAGTTTTTTATCTGAGGATATGTCCTTTGTCGCCATATGCTTCAACGTGCTCCCAAATATCCTATCACAGATTCCATGAAAAGAGTGTTATCAAACAGATCAATGAAAGGAATGGTGTAAGTCTGCGAGGTGAATTCTCACATCACAAAGCAGTTTCTCAGAAAGCTTCTTTCTAGTTCTTATCTGAGGATATTCAGTTTTTCACCACAGGCCTCAAGGCGCTCCCAAATATCCCTTTGCAGATTCCATGAAAACAGTGTTAGCAAACGACTCCAAGAAAAGAAAGGTGTAACACTGTGAGGTGAATTCACACATCACAAAAAGTTTCTCAGAAAGCTTATTTCTAGTTTTTATTTGAGAATATTTACTTTGTCACCATAGGCTTCAATGTGATCCAAAATATCCCTTCTCAGATTCCCCAAAAGCAGTGCCACCAAACTGCTCCAAGAAAGGAATCGTGTAACACTGTGAAATGAATTAACACATCAGAAAGCATTTTCTCAGAAAACTTCTGCTAGATTTTGTATGAGGATATTTCATTTGTCACCGAAAGCTTCAATGCACTCCGAAATCTCCCTATGCAGATTCCACAAAAACTTTGTTCCCAAACTGCTCAATCAGAAGTACTGTGTAACTCGTTGAGATGAATTAACACATCAAAAAGCCATATCTCAGAAAGCTTCTTTCTAGTTCTTATCTGAGGATATATCCTTTTCCACCATAGGCCTCAATGCGCTCCCAAATATCCCTTTTCAGATCCACTATAACAGCGTTAGCAAACTGCAACATGGAAAGAAATGTGTAATTCTGTGAAGTGAATTCACACATCAGAAAGAAGTTTCTCTGAAAGCTTCTCTCTAGTTTTTATCTGAGGATATATCCTTTGTCATTATATTCTTCAAAGATATCCACAATATCCCTTCTCAGATTCCCCCAAAACAGTGCTACCAAACTGCTCAATGAAAAGAAATGTTTAACTCTGTGAGATGAATTCAAATATCACCTAGTAGATTCTCAGGAAGTTTCTTTCTATTTTTTGTCTGAGGATGTTTCCTTTGTCACCATAAGCTTCAATGCAATCAGAAATATCCCATTGCAGATACCAAGAAAACAGTATTAGCAAATTGCTCAATGAAAAGAACAGTGTAACTCTGTGAGATCAATTCACACATCACAAAGCAGTCTCTCAGAAAGCTTCTTTTTGGTTTTTTGTCTGAGGATATTTCCTTTGTCATCATAGGTTTCAATGAGCTCCCAAATATCCTGTTGTAGTTTCCAGGAAGACAGTGTTATGAAACTGCTCAATGTAAAGAACCATGTACATCTGTGAAATGAATTCACAGATCACAGAAAACTTTCTAGAAATCTTCTTTCTAGTCTTTATCTGAGGCTATTTCCCTTGTGACCATACGTTTCCATGCAATCCAAATTATCCCTTTCCAGATTCCCCAAAAACAAGGCTACCAAACTGATCCATGAAAACAATTGTGTAACTCTAAGAGATGAATTCACAAATCACAAAGCAGATTCTAAGAAAGATTCTTTCCAGCTTTTATCTGAGGATATTTCTTTTGTCACTATAGGCTTCAATGCCCTCCCAAATATCCTATTGCAGATTCCACGAAAACAGTGTTATCAAACTGTTCAATGAAAAATACGGTGTAACTTTGTGAGATGAAATCACATATCACAAAGCAGTTTCTCAGAAAGCATCTTTCCACTTTTTATCTGAGGGTCTTTCCTTTTCCACAATAGGCCTCAAAGTGCTCCCAAATATCTCTTTGTAGATTCCACAAAAACAGTGTTAGAAAACTACTCCATGAAAAGAAAGGTGTAACTCTGTGAGATGAATTCACACATCACAAAGGACTTTCTTAGAAATCTTCTTTCTAGTTTTTATCTGAGGATATTCCCTTTGTCACCATAAGCTTCAATGTGCTCCAAAATATTGGATTACAGATTCCAAGAAAACAGTGTTAGCAAACTGTTGAATGAATACAATATTGTAACTCACTGAGCTGAATTTACACATCACAAAGCAGTTTCTGAAAAAGCTTCTTTCTGGTTTTTATGTGAGGATATTACCTTTTTCACCATAGGACCCAATGCACTCCCAAATATCCCTTTGCAGATTCCATAAAAGCAGTGTTAGCAAACTGCTCTGTTAAAGGAAATGTACAACTCTGTGAGATTTCACACATCATGAAGAAGTTTCTCAGTAAGATTCTTTCTAGTGTTGATCTGAGGATATTTCCTTTGTTACTATAGGCTTCAAAGCAATTGAAAATATCCCTTCTCTGATTTCCCAAAAACAGTGCTACCAAACTGATCCATGAAAAGAATCCTGTATCTCTGTGAGATGAATTAACCCATCACAAAGCGGTTCCTAAGAAAGAATTCTTCTGTTTTTATATGGGGATATTTCCTTGTCCCCATAAGCTCCAAAGTGCTCCAAAATATCCCATTGCAGATTCCAGGAAAACAGTGTTAGCAAGCTCCTCAATGAAAAGAAAAGTGTAACTATGTGAGATGAAATCACACAGCACAAAGTAGTTTCTCAGAAAACCTATTTCTAGTTTTCGTCTGAGGGTATTTCCTTTTCACAACAGGCCTCAGTATGTTCACGCATATCCCTTTGCGGATTCCACGAAAATTGTGTTAGCAAGGTTCTCCCTGAAAACAAAGGTGCAAACCTGTGAGATGAATCCACATATCACAAAGCAGTTTCTCAGAAAGCTTCTTTATTTTGTTGTCGGAGGATATTTCCTTTGTCAACATATTCTTCAATGCGCTCCCAAATATCCTATTGCAGATTCCCCAACAACAGTGCTACCACACTGCTGCATGAAAAAGATAGTGTAACTCTGTGAAATGAATTTACACATCACAAAGCTGTTTCTCAGTAAGATTCTTACTAGATTTTATCTGAAGATATTTCATTTTTCACTGTATTCCTCTATGTGTTCCCGAATATCCCAATGCAGATTCCACGAAAAACATGTTAGCAAACTTCTCAAAGAAAAGAACCGTGTAACTTTCTGAGATGAATTCACACATCACAAAGCAGTTTCACAGAAAGGTTGTTTTAGATATTTATCTGTGGATATTTCCTTTGTCACCAGAGGCTTCCGTGCACTCCAAAATATCCTATTGCAGATTCCACGAAAACAGTGTTTTCAAGCTGCTCAATGAAAAGAACGGTGTAACTCTCTCAGAAAGCTGCTTCCTAGTTTTCATCTGAGAATATTTTCAATTTCACCATAGGAGTCAGTGCACTCCTAAATATCCCTTTGCAGATTCCACAAAAACAGTGTTACAAAACTACT
This sequence comes from Papio anubis, assembly GCF_008728515.1. Lineage (NCBI taxonomy): Eukaryota > Metazoa > Chordata > Mammalia > Primates > Cercopithecidae > Papio > Papio anubis. The sequence continues at coordinate 24,831 of NW_022169601.1, read as the reverse complement.
AAATGAAAAGAAAGGGTTAACTCAGTGAGATGAATTCATACAACACAAAGAACTTTCTCAGAAACCTTCTTTCTAGTTTTTATCTGAGGATATTTCCTTTGTCGCCATAAGCTTCAATATCATCCAAAATATTCCTTCTCAGATTCTCCAAAAACCGTGCTACCAAACTGCTGCATGAAAAGAATCATGTAGCTCTGTGAGGTGAACTCACAAATCATAAAACAGTTTCCCAGAAAGCTTCTTTCTAGTTTTTGTCTGAGGATATTTCCTTTGTCAACATAAGCTTCAACTCTCTCTGAAATATCCCATTGCAGATTCCATGAAAAAAGTGTTAGCAAAGTACTCAATAAAAAGAATGGTGTACTTTCATGAGATGAATTCACATATCACAAAGTAGTTCCCTCAGAAGTTTCTTCCTTGGTTTATCTGAGATATTTATTTGTTACCAGAGGCTCTAAATGCACCTGCAAAATAACGAATTCTGGTAGATACCACTAAAACAGCGTTAGAAAAACTGCTCAATGAAAAGAACGGTGTTACTTTTGTAAGATAACTCATACATCACAAAGCAGTTTCTATGAGACTCCTCTCTAGTTTTGGTCTGAGGACATTCTATTCTTCACCATAGGCCTCAAGGTGGTTCCAAAGATCCCTGCAGATTCCACGTAAACATTGTTAGCAAACTTGGCCTCCATGCAAAGGAAAGGTGAACTCCCAGAGGGATGGAATTCACACACGTCATAGAACTTTCTGTTTTCTAGTTTCATTCTATGGATATTTCCTTTGTCACCAGTCTCTAATGTAATTCAAAATATCCTTTCTCGGATTCTCAAAACAGCCAATAGAGCGAATCACAAAGAATTGTGTGGAGGCATGAGATGACCATCCAGCAGTTTCTCGAAAGTTTTTCTGGTTTTACATGAGGATATTTTGGTCGTTTTATAGATTTCAATGCGATCCAAAATATCATCAGAATCCCCAAAAATAAAGTTAAAACCGCTCCATGAAGAATCATAAACTCTATATTGAATTCACAAACCTAAAGCAGTTTGCAAGTTTCTTTTTTCTATTTTTGTCTGAGGATATTTCCTTTTGTCACTCAAAATCTTCAAATGACCAACATCGCACTAGATTCCGGCGCAAGAAAACTGCGAATGAAATAAAGAGTGCAGCTCGTAGGATAAACACAAATACAGAGTAGTTTCTCAGGAGTGCTTCTTTCTAGTTTTATCGGAGGATATTTTCTTTTCACCAGCAGACCTCAAGGTACCCTAAATATCCTTTGCAGATTCCAAAGTGAAAAACAGTGTTAGGGATTACCTGGCGCGGTGCCGGTAAAATTCTTTTTTGATGAATTAATACTATCACAAAGCACCTCTCTCAGAAAAAGCTTCTTTCAATTTTTGTCTTGATCATGCATTCTCTTTTCTACTATGCAGGACTCCATGTGCTCCCATTATCCCTTGCAGATTCCATGAAAGCAGGCTAAATTGATCCATGAAAAGAAAACTCTGTAAGTCTGTGAGTTGAAACACAAATCACAAAAGCAGCTCTCTAGAAAGCTTTTCTGCATACAAGTGATACTCTTTTGTCCATAAGCTTACCATACCCAAATATCCGGCCAAAATTCTATGAAACAGGCATTAAACTGTTTTAAATGAAAAGTACTATGTAATTCAACTCTGTGAGATAATCTAGCATCTGTGCTAGTTTCGCAAGTTTCTAGTTTTATATCGGAGGATATTCTGCTTTTTACTAGATACCTAATGCTCAAATATTCTCTGCCTAGATTCCACAAAGAAAGTAGAACTGTTCCACAGTGAAAGTGTGAATCCTGTGGAGGTGAATTCACACATCACAAAAAAAGTTTCAGAAAGCTTCTATCTAGTTTCTATCTGAGGATATACTTTGTCACCATTGGTTTACTGCAATCCAAAATATCCCTTCTCAGATTCCCTACAAACAGCAAGCAAAATACAGTTCCATGAAAAGAATCTTTGTAACTCTGTGAGATGAATTAATACATCTAAGTACTAAGTAGAAAGCTTCTTCTAATTTATATGAGGTATTTCCTTTGTGACCTGTTTAAAACGTTTAATGGCTATAATCCTTGTACATCCGCTTTAAAACAGACAGCAAACTGCTTCCAATGAAGAATGGTGATCTCTCATGGGATGAATTCCTAAGCACACTATAAAGCCGTACAGCTTCTTTCTAGTTTTTACCTTAAAGGAGGTTTAATTTTTCACTTATAGGCTCCTACCGCGCCTCATACACACTTTGGTGCAGATTCCATGAAAACAGTGTTTGTAAAGGGATCCATGATATTGAAAAGTGGGGTTGTACTCTAGATTTCACACATCGTAAAAGGTCTCGCCAAAGCTTCTTTTCTCAGTTTTTTATCCTTGAGGTGATATCGCTTTGTCACCAAAGGCTTCAATATGAATCTATAAATACATCTCTACAGATTCCTAAAACAGTAAGTACTAAACTAAGTTCTTGAGCGGAACCATGTAACTCTGTGAGGAGCGAAAATTAACTCATCAGAAAACATTTCCTCAGAAAGCTTCTTTCTGGTTTTATATCAGGATACCTTTTGTCAAAAGTTTCAAGCGCATGGAAACATCCTCGCAGGATCTTAAAACAGCGTTCACAAATCGTCACCGCACGGGGAATCAACAGCTGAGATAACTGACGCATCAGAAACGGTTTCTAGAAAGAAAGTTTTCGTAGTTTTATCTGAGGATATTTCCTTCTACTCATAGAATCAACGTGTTCTCAAAATATCTCTTGCAGATTCCATTTGTTATAAAGAAAGAAACCGCAAACATATGAAAGGTAACTCGCAAAATGAAATCACACATCAGCGGTGCAAGTTTCTCAGAAAGATTTTCCCTTCTCTAGTTTTTATCTGAGGATATATCCTTTGTCACCATAGTCTTCTAAAGACATCCAATATATACCTTTCCTTTAAATTCCCCAAAAACAGTGCCAAACTTCTATGAAAGAAAGGTGTAATTCCAGAGACGTAATGCAAAAAATCACATAGTGCATTCCCTTGCAGTTTTCTAGCTTTGTCTGAGTATATTTCCTTTGTCAATATACAGGCTTCAAATGTGACCAAAATATCCCATTGCAGATACTTCAAGAAAAGAGCATTAGCAAAACTGCTCAAATGAAGCAACAGTGTAACCGAGATCAATTCACATCACAGCAGTCTCGAAAGCCATTTCTACTGTCCGAGGAAATTTACGCTTGTCACCAGAGGCTCTAATGAGCTCCCAAATATCCTGGTTGCAGTTTCCAGGAACAGTGCCATCAACCTGCTCAATCAAAGAACACATCCGTGTGATGAATTAATAAATCAAGCAAGAACTCTCTGTGAAAGCTCTCTTCTTTGCCTTCATCCGAGGAGGGATTTCTCTCGGTCACCTAGGTCAATTTCAATCCAAATTATCCCTTCTCAGATTCCCAAAAAGAGGCCACAAATCCGACCCGCGAAAATCCTCTAAGGAGCCTGCAGATGAATTCACAAATCACAAGCAGCATCTAAGAATGATTCCAACTTACTCTGAGAATATTTCCTTTGGTCACCAGACTGAATGAGCTCCCTGAATATCCATTGCAGATTCCCAAGCAGCAAAGTGCTATCGCTTCGTCCAACGAAAAGTATGTAGTAACTATGTGATGAATTCACGAATCACAAAAACCAGCTTCATAGTTTCTTTCTAGTTTTTCAATATATTCTGTTTGTCACCATAAGTTTCATCGCACTCTGAAATATCCGGATTGCAGATTCCGGAAGAAACAGCAGTGTTAGCAAATCTCTCTAATGAAAAATAACACATTGTTATTCTCTGATGAAATTCATACACGCATGATCTCAAAATATTCTTCAGTTTTTATATGAGGATATTCTCCTTTCACTCTCCAGGGACCCAATGTACCCAGCCATTACTTTACAGATTCCATGAAAGCAGTGTTAGTAAACTGATCCATCAAAAGAAACAAAATTTTGTGATGACTGCCATGCAATGCGAAGAAATTTCCCAGAAAATCTCTCTAGTTTTGGATCTTGAGGATATTTCTGTCACCATAGGCTTCCAAAGTGATCAATATTATTCTCTAGATTACCCAAAACAGTGCTACCAACTTTTAACCATGAATAGAATCTGTAACTCTGTGAGATGAATGACCCATACCGCCAATGCAGGTTCTCAAAAAGAATTGTCTCTAATTTTATATGAGGATATTTCCCTTTGTCTCGGCATGGTTCCAATGCACTGCAACATGTCACTGCAGATTCCACAGTCCAAGGTAAACTCCTCAATGACAAGAGCAGTGTAACTCTGTGAGATGAATTCACACATCACAAAGCAACTTCTGTGAAGCTCTTTCTAGTTTCTTTGTCTGAGATCTGTCCTTCTCCTATTGTTGGGCCCAATCTGTGCCCTGAATATCCATTTGCAGGTTCCAATTTAAAACAAAGTATTAGAAAACTGTTCCATGAGTGCTAGTGCGGCACCAGAGACATGACCACAATACAGCAGCTCTCAGAGCTTCTTTTGGTTTTTGTCTGCGATACTCTTTGTCACCACATTCTCTCTTTCCAATGTGCTCCCAACATCCTATTGCAGATTCCATGAAAGCAGTTTCAGTAAACTGCTCCAAGAAAAGAATCATGCCACCGTGAGATGAATACACATTACATCAAAAGCAGTATCCTCTTAGAAAGCTTTCTAGTTTTTAATTTGATAATATTCTTTTCAAAATAGGTGATTTAATGATCCAAAATATCCCTTTCTGATCCCCTAAAACAGTGTTACAAACTGTCTCCATGGTAAAAGATAATGGTGAACTCGCAGAGATGAATCTACAATCCAAAGCAGTTTCTTCAGAAGTTACTCAGTTTTATCTGAGGACATTCTTTTCACCATAGGCCTCAATGCGCTCTCAACATATACCCTTGAAGATTAGAAGAAATGCTAGCAACCTTGAAAAGAAAGGTGAAATCTCCCGTGACATGAATCATTACACTCTACAGCAGCTTCTCAAGCAATATCTTATCTACCTTACCTGGAGGATATTTTTAAATCCATATTCTCACTGTGCCCTGACTATCCCATTGGTAGATTCCATTAAAAAGTGTTAGTAAACTTCAATGGAAAAGAAAGGTAACTCTGTGAGATGGAAACATCACAAAGCAGTTTTCATGTGGGCCTTTCTTGCTATTATCTAATACATTTCCTTTATCACTATGTTTCTATGCAATCCAAAATATCCTATTAGTAGGATTGCAAGGAAACAGTGTTGGCAAACTGCACAATGAAAAGGATAATTCATAACCTGTGAGACAGGTTCACATCAGAAAGAATTTGTATGAAAGCTTTGGTACAAAACAGTATATAAAACCGCTCAATGAAAAGGAGTGGTGTAACTCTGGTGAGATAAATTCACCAAAGACTTTAGGTTTTCTCTTAGTTTCTTTTATCTTGAGGGTATTTCCTCCTTTGTCACCACTGGGCTTCACCGTGATCCAAAAATATCCTCTCCTGACTTAAACAGGCTACTAAAACTGATCCATGAAAAGAACTGTGTGTAACTCCATTAACTCGAAACATCAGAAAACAGCTTCATCTGAAAACTCATCTCCGTTTCTCATCTGATACTCTTCACTCAGGTCCTGCCTGCCTCCCCAGCCAGCTACCATTTGCATTCCATCTAACACATGCTAGTAAACTGTTCATGAAAAGTAAGTTGTAACACTGTGATGAATTCTCACATCATGCTAACTTTCTCACAAAGCTTCTTTCTCTAGTTTTTATCTGAGGTTATTTCTAGTCACTACAGTTTCACATCTTAAAAATATCCTCTCTCCACTCCCTCTAAAAACAGTGCTACCAATAATTCTACCTAAGGAAAATATGCAAGTGTACTTTTGTGAATGCAAAAGCTGTTTCTCAAAAAAAAAGCTTCCTTCTAATTCCACCTATAGACATTCTCCTCCTTTTTTCATACCTGCATATTCCCCAATGCTCTCCCAAATATCCTACTGAAGCATTAAATGAAAAACAGTGTTAGTAAACTTCAATGAAAAGAACGTGTACTCCTGTGATGAATTCACACGTCAGCTCTTCGTGTTTCTTCTAGTATCATTTATCTGAAGATATTTCCTTTTCACTGTATTCCCAATGCACTTCAAGTATCCCTTTGTGGTAGATTCCATGGAAACTGTGTAAATCAAACTGCCTAAATTAAAAGCATGGTGTAACTCTCTGAGACGAAATCACATCACAAAGAACTTTCTAAAGTTTTTCTAGTTTTTATCCGTGGAATTATAATTTGTCACCATAGGCTCAATATGATTCAAAATATCCCTTCTCAGATTCCTCAAAACAATGTTACTAACCTGATCCATGAAAATAATCATGCGAGATGAATTCACCAGCTCAAAGTGGTTTCTGTGAAAATCCTTTCTAGTTTTACCGGAGGATTTCTTGTCATGATAAGCTTCAATAGGTTCAAATATCCTGCAGATTCCATGGAAACGCAGGTTAGCAAACTGCTCAATGAAAAGAACTGCAACTCTCTTGAGATGAATTCACATCACAAAGGAGTTTCTAGCATATTTTGGTTTTATAGGAGGATATTTCCCTTTGGTCACCACAGGCTCTTCCACAGTTCAAATATAATATTGTAAATCCCACGAAAACAGTGTTAATAAACTGCCTAATGGAAAGAACGTAAGTTACTTTAGAGATGAATTAAAAACTAAATGTAGTTTTCTCTGTAGAAAACTTCTTAGCCTTATCTAAGAATATTCTTTTCACTTTTAGGACTCCAATGTGCCCGGAATATAACATTGCAGATTCCATGAAAACAAAGTGTTAGGAACTGCTCCATGAAAAGAAACGTGTAACTCTGTGACATGAATTCACACATCACAAAGAACTCTCCCATGAAACTTCTTTCTAATCTTCAACTGAGGATACTTCTGTCACTACAGTCTTCAATGCAATTCAAAATATCCATTCTTAGATTCCCAAAAACAGTGCTACCAAACTGATCCCTGAAAATAGTGGTATAAATCTGTGAGAGATGAATCATTACATCACAAAGCTTTTTCGTTTCTAGAAACTTCTTCCAGCTCTTATCTGAGACTTTCCTTTGTCACCATAGGCTTCAATGCCTCTGAACTATCCTATTGCAGATTAAACGTTCTGCGTTATTGACTGCTCAATTGCAAAGAATTACGAACTTTGTGGAGATAATTCACATATATCAAAGCAGTTTCACAGAAAGCTTCTTTCTGGTTTTGCTTTTTTTATTTTTTATTTTTATTTCTTAAATTTATTTCTATTATTATTTTTATACTTCGTAAGCGAAAAGCATGCAGCTTAATGGCAGGTTTGTTACATATATATGCATTTGTGCCTTGCTGGTGTGCTGCACCCATCAACTCGTCATTTACATCAGGTATAATTCTAGTCGTAATCCCTCCCTCCTCTCCTAGCGATAGGCTCCCGTGTGTGATGTTCCCTTTCCCGAGTCCAAGTGATTCGATATGTTCAGTTCCCACGAGGAGGTTTACGCGGTGTTTGGTTTTCTGTTCTTGTGATAGTTTGCTAAGAATGATGGATTCCAGCTGCATCCATGTCCCTACAAAGGACACAAACTCATCCTTTTGATGCATGCATAGTATTATCTCCATGGTGTATATGTGCCATATTTTCTTAATCCAATTCCCATGTTTCTGATGGACATTTGGGTTGGATTCCAAGCCTTGTTATTAGAATAGTGCTAAAATAAACATACGCAAAAAGCTTTTGCCTTTAGAGCAGCATAATTTAGTAACTTGGGTATATACTCAGTGAATGTAATATTGGGCCATATGGTACATCTAGTTCTAGATCCTTGAGGAATCGCCATACTGTTTTCCATATAATATGGAACTAGTTTACAATCCTACCCAACAGTGTAAAAGTGTTCCTATTTCTCCACATCCTCTCCAGCACCTGTTGTTTCCTGACTTTTAATGATCGCCATTCTAACTGGTGTGAGATGCTTGCATCTCATTGTGGTTTGATTTGGCATTTCTCTGATGGCCAGTGATGATGAGCATTTTTCATGTGTGTTTGTTGGTCATGTTCCTTTGAGAAACACTCATCTGTTAATTCCTTTGGCTCCACTTTGATGTAATAGTTTGTTTTTCTTTGTAAATTTGTTGTCTTGTAGGTTCTGGATATTGAATTTCTCATGATGAGTAGATTGCAAAAATTTCTCCCATCTCCTGCAGGCTGCCTGTTCACTCTGATGGTAGTTTCTTTGCTGTGCAGCTCTTTAGCTCTTAATGAGATCCCATTTGTCAATCTTTGGCTTTTGCCAAGCTTTGGTGTTTTAGACATGAAGTCTCTTTGCCCATGCCTATGTCCTGAATGGTACTACCTAGGTTTCCTCTAGGATTTGCATTAGGGTCTAATATTTTAAGTCTCTAATCCATCTTGCCCCACTTTCGTATAAGGAGTAAGGAAAGGATCCCAGTTCTCTACTTTCTACCTATGGCTAGCCAATTTTCCTAAAAGCACTATTTATTACAGGGAATCCTTTCCATTTCTTGCTCTTTCCAGGCCTATTTAAAGATCAGATGGCTGTAGATGCAGTAATATTCTCTGAGGACTCTGTTCTGTCTCCATTGGTCTATATCTCTGTTGGGTACCAGTACCATGCCACTTGGGTTACTGCAGCCTCGGTAGTATAGTTTGAAGTCAGGTATTTGATGCCTCCTTTGTTCTTTGACTAGAACATCTCAGACAAGTGGGCCCTTTTGGTTCCATATGAACTTTAAGCAGCCTTTTTCCAATTCTGTAAAACCGCACAGCTGGATGGGGTGGGATGGGTATTTAGACCCAGTAAATTACCTTGGGCAGTGCATGGCCATTTTCACGATATTGATTCTTCCTATTCATGGTATGTTCTTCTAATTTGTTTGTGTCCTCTTTATTTCATGAGTGGTGGTTTGTAATTCTCCTTGAAGAGGTCCTTTACATCCCTTTGTAAGTTGATTCCTAGGTGCATTTGATTCTCGGAATTTGTGAATGCAAAAGAATCAACTTTGTAATTGTGGATATGGCTCTCTGTTTGTCTGTTACTGGCACGCTGTGATTCGTTACTAATTTTGTATCCTGAGACTTTGCTGAAGTTAAGCTTATCAGCTTAAGGAGATTTTGGGCCGGTACAAATGGGTTTTCTAAATATACAATCAGTCATCTGCAAACAGGGCTGCACCTGAATTTCTTCTGCCCACACTCTGATTTCTTTCTCTTTAGTTTCCAATTGCCCCAGCCAACTTCCCAACATCATGCTTAATAGGAGTGAGAGAGGCATCCCTAGTTCTCAAACAGTTCAAAGGGAATCTTTTCCAGTTTTAGTCTATCTAAAGATATATCAGCCAATACAAATATTCTATTACTGAAAGGCAATGCCCACCACACCAATTTATTGAGCCGCTTTTAGCATGAAGGGCTGTTGAATCTTGTCAAAGCTCTTTTCTGCATCTGCGCTTGGAGATGGTTCAGCGGCCTTCCTGTGGTTCTTGGCCCTATGAGGCGCTGACGTGCTCACGATCATGGCGTTGAACCAGCCTGTATCCCAGGGATGAAGCCTCCACTTTGATCATGGTAGGATGTTTTTCTTTTGATGTGTTGCTGAATCCGGTTTGCCAGTATTTTGCCGAGGATTTCACCGAGATGCCCATCAGAGCATTGGCCTAAAATTCTCTTTTTGTTGTATTCCTCAAGTAGCCTGGGTACTGTGACATGCTGGCCTCTACAAAATGATGAGAGTGATTCCTTTCATTGGATTGAATAGCTCAAAATGGAAATGTTCAACTCCTCCTTTGCACTCTCGGTGAACCAGCTGGAATCCATCTGGTCCTGGACTTTTTTGCTGGTAGGCTATTAATTGCTGCCTCAATTCCAGAGCCTGCTATTGGTCTATTCAGGGATTCAACTCTTCCTCTGGTTTAACTGGAAGACAGGCGTCCAGAAATTAGTTCCAGCCTTCTCTGATTTTCCAGTTTCATTCATGGAGATGTCATGGTATTCTCTGATGGTAGTTTGTATTTCTGTGGGTCGGTGGTGATATCCCTTTATCATTTTACACTATGTTTCGATTTGATTCTTTCTCTTTCTTCTTTATTAGTCTTGCTAGTGGTCTGCCGACTCTTTGTTGATCCTTTTCCAAAACCAACTCCTGGAATTCCACATTGATTTTGGAGGGTTTTCAGTGGTCTCTATCTCCTTCTTAGTTCTTGCTCTGATCTTAGTTATTTCTAGCCTTCAGCTTTCAATCGTGTTTCTGTTTTGGCTTCTTTCTAAATCTTTAATCTCAAGTATGTTAGATGTCAATTTTATCTTTCCTAAGGCTTTCTCTTGTGGGCATTTAGTGCTATAAATTTCCTCTACACACTGCTTAAATAAAATGCAGATTCTGGTATGTTGTATCTTTGTTCTCATTGGTTTCCAAAGAATATCTTATCTCTGCCTCTACTCTCATACCCATGCAGTCAATTCAGGAGCAGGTTGTCTGCCTCCTGTGTTGTTGCCTTTGATTGAGTTTCTAGTCCTGAGTTCTAGTTTGATTGCACTGTGGTCTGAGAGACAGCTTGTAATAATTTTGCCCTGTACATTTGCTGAGGAGTGCTTTACTTCCACCACGCGGGCTTCAATTTTGGAATAAGTACTATGTGGTGCTGAGAATGTATACCTGTTGATTTGGGGTGGAGCCTTATAGATGTCTATTAGGTCTGCTTACAAGGCAGAGCCAGAGTTCACCCTGGATATCCTTGTTAACTTTCTGTCTCAAGTTGATCTGTCTAATGTTGGTTGGTGGAGTGCGAAAGCCCCATTATTGCATGGGAGCCCAAGCCCTTGTAAGTCTCTAAGGATCTGGCTTTTATGAATCTGTGCTCCTGTATTGGGTATATATATTTAGGATAGTTAGCTCTTCCTGTTGAATTGATCCCTGACCATTAAGTGTAATGCAATTCTTTGTCTCTTTGGATTTTAATGCCAAAGTCTGCCTTACTGAGACTAGTATTGCAACCTTTTTTGTTCTCCATTTGATTGGTAAATCTTCCTCCATCCTACTTGAGCCTATGTATGTCTCCTCTTTCTGCAGAGATGGGTCTCCTGAATACAGCAGACTGGATGGTCTTGACTCTTTTATCCAGTTTCCACAGTCTGTGTCTCTTTAATTTGGAGATGAATCTCATTTTACATTTAAGGTTAAGATTGTTATGTGTGAACTTTGATCCCACATTAAGGATATCCGTGCTATTTTGCTCATTAGTTGATATAGTTTCTTCCAGCCTCATGGTCTCTTTACATTTCCTTTGGCATGTTTTGAGATGGCTGGTACCGTGCTTGTCTTTTCCATGTTTGTACTTCCTTCAGGGTCTCTTGTAAGTAGTGGCCTAGTGGTGACAAAATCTCTACATTTGCTTATCTGTAAAGGATTTTATTTCTCCTCACTTATGAAACTTAGCCAGCTTGGATATGAAATTCTGGGTTTAAAATTCTTTTCTTTAAGAATGTTGAATATTGGCCCCCACTCTTCTGGTTTGAGAGCCGCGCCTGAGATTCATGAAATCTGATGGCTTCCTTTAGGTAACCAATTCTTCTCTGGTCGTCTTAAGATTTTTCCTTCATTTCAATCCTTTGTGACCTTGCAATTATGTGTCTTGAGTTACTCTTTCCTTTTTTGAGGAGTATCTTTTGTGGCGTTTCATTTCCTGGATTTGTTCGTTAATGCCCGCATTTTAGGTGTTCTCCTGGATGAGATCCCGAAGAGGTTTTCCTAACTTTGTCTCATTTTCCCTTTACTTTCAGGTGTTCAATCTCAGATTGATTTATCTTTTTACATAATCCCATACTTCTGTAGCAGGCTTCGAGTTCATTTTTTCTTTTTCGGTTTCTTCGCTTCTTATTTATTCATTTTATCCCCACCGGCTGATACTTTTCTTTCCAGTTGATCGAGTCGGTTATCGAAGTTTGTATTTGCCGCATTTCGCCATGCCAGCTCTTTCATTTCGCTTTATGACCTTTCTCTGTGCATTAATTGTTAGTCTAGCCAGCTAATTCTTCCGCACTTTTTTTCAAGATTTTTGGTTTCTTTGCTTGGGTAATGTAATTCTCCTCGCCTGAGAAATTTGATGACTGTGCTTCCTCTTCTCTCATCTCACAAAGCCATTCTCCGGTCTAGCTTTATCCATGGCTGGCGATGAGCTGCTTCTCCTTGCCGAGATTTTGTTTTTAATCTTCCAGCTTTTTCTGCCCTGTTTTTCCCCAACTTTGTGGTTTTAATCGGCCCTTGGTCTCTCTTTGATGATGGTGATGTAATTGATGCAAGTTTTATGTGGTGTCTCTCCTGTTTGAGAGTTTTCTCTTCTTCTAACAGCTTCAGACCCTTAGCCAGAAATTTTCCCATGAGACTTCGCTTGAGGTCCACTCAGACCCTGTTTGCCTGTATCAAAGCAGCAGAGACTGCAGAAGATAGAATATTTCTGGAACAGCAAGTGTACCTGTCTGATTCTTGCTTTGGAAGCTTCCTCTCAGGGGTGTACTCCACCCTGTGAGGTGGGGTGTCAGACTGCCCCCAGTGGGGACATTCCAGGTTTAGCCCAGGGTCAGGCTGGAGTGTGAGTCTGTCCCTTCTCAGATCCCAACCTCCGTGGTTCGTGAGATCCACTGCCTCTTCTGCTGGGTCAGACAGAGTCGTTTGGGTCTGGGTAGAGGTACCCGCTGCTTTGTTATTGTTTACTGTGCCCTGCCCCCTCGTGAGGTGGAGTCTACAGAGACAGGCAGGTTTCCTTTGAGCTGCTGAGCTCCACCCAGTTGGGATTTCCCAGCAGCTTTGTTTACCTACTTAAGCCTGAGTAATGGCGCCTCCCAGCCTCGCTACAATCTCTTGCCGCAGATCACAGACCGCTGTGATAGCAATGAGGAGGCCCGCGGGTGTGGGACCCCTCCCAGCCAGGTGTGGGATATGATCTCCTGGTGTTCCTGTTTGCTGAAAGCGCAGTGCATTGGGGTGGGAGCTACCCGACATTCTCCAGGTGTTGTAGGTCTCAGCTCCCCCCTGGCTAGGCGGATTCCTTCTGCGCCTCCCAGGAGGGCACCACTTCTGCTTCAGCCTGGCTGGTCGGGCTGCAGAAGCTGACTCAGTACTGGACCTCCGCACTCCCCAGTGAGATGAACCCAGTACCTGCAGCTGAAAATGCCAAATCACTGTCTTCTGTCGCTGGCGCTGGGAGTTGAAGACTGGAGCTGCTCCTATTCGGCCATCTTGCTCCGCCCTTCTTTCTGGTTTTTATCTGAGGATATTTCCTTTGTCACCTTAGGCTTCAATGCAGTCCAAAATATCCCTTCTCAGATTCCCCAAAAATAGTGCTACCAAACTGCCCCATGAAAAGAATGGTGTAACTCTGTGAAGTGAATTCACACACCACAAAGTTGTTCCTCAGGAAGCTTCGTTCTATTTTTAATCTGAGGATATTTCCTTATTCACCATATTCCTCAATGTGCTCCAGAATATTGCATCCCAGATTCCACGAAAAAAGTGTCAGCAAACTTCTCAAGGAAAAGAAGAGTGTATCTCTGTGAGTGTAATTCACACATCACAAAGAAGTTTCTCGGAAAGTTTCATTCTAGATTTTATCTGAGGATATTTCCTTTGTCAACACAGGCTTCAATGCAATCCAAAATATCCCTTCTCAGATTCCCCAAGAACGGTACTACCAACTGCTCCATGAAAGGAAGCGTGTAACTCTCTGTGAGATGTATTCACAAATCACAAAGCAACTTCTCAGAAAGTTTTCCGGTGTTTCTCTGAGTATATTTCCTTTTTCACCGTTTGCCTCAATGCACTCATGAACAGCCCTTTGCAGATTCCATGAAAACAGTGTTAGGAAACTTCTCCATGAAAAGAAAGGTGTAAATCTGTGAGTTGAATTCACACACCACAAAGAAGTTTCCCAGAAAGCTTCCTTTTGGTTTTTATCTGAGGATATTTCCCTTGTCACCCTAGGCTTCAATGCGATCAAAAACATCCCTTCACAGATTCCCCAAAAAGAGTGCTACCAAACTGATCTGTGAAAAGAATCATGTAAATCTGCAAGATGAATTAACACATCAAAAAGTGTTTTCTCAATATGCTTCTTTCTTTCTTTCTTTTGAATTTATTTATTATTATTATACTTTAAGTTCTAGGGTATATGTGCATGACGTATAGGTTTGTTATATATGTATACTTGTGCCATGTTGCTGTGCTGCACCCATCAACTCGTCAGCACCCATCAACTCGTCATTTACATCAGGTATAACTCCCAATGCAATCCCTCCCCCCTCCCCCCTCCCCATGATAGGCCCCGGTGTGTGATGTTCCCCTTCCCGAGTCCAAGTGATCTCATTGTTCAGTTCCCACCTATGAGTGAGAACATGTGGTGTTTGGTTTTCTGTTCTTGTGATAGTTTGCTAAGAATGATGGTTTCCAGCTGCATCCATGTCCCTACAAAGGACACAAACTCATCCTTTTTTATAGCTGCATAGTATTCCATGGTGTATATGTGCCACATTTTCTTAAACCAATCTGTCACTGATGGACATTTGGGTTGATTCCAAATCTTTGCTATTGTGAATAGTGCCGCAATAAACATACGTGTGCATGTGTCTTTATAGCAGCATGATTTATAATCCTTTGGGTATATACCCAGTAATGGGATGGCTGGGTCATATGGTATATCTAGCTCTAGATCCTTGAGCTATCGCCATACTGTTTTCCATAATGGTAGAACTAGTTTACAATCCCACCACAGTGTAAAAGGTTCCTATTTCTCCACATCCCTTCCAGCACCTGCTGCTTCCTGACTTTTTAATGATTAAGCATTCTAACTGTTGTAGACTTTTTACTGTGGCTTGATTTGCATTTCTCTGATGGCCAGTGATGATGAGCATTTTCTGCATGTGTCTGTTGGCTGTGCGAGTTCGTCTTTTGAGAATGTCTGTTCATATCCTTTTGCCTAATTTTTTGATGGGGGTTGTTTGTTTTTTTCAAATTGCCTGGAGTTCTCAAAAGCCCTGGATATTAGCCCCTTTGTCAGATGAGTAGATTTTAAATTTTCTCCCATTTTAGGTTATCATTCACTCTGATTTGTAGTTTCGGAGCAAAGTAGAAGCTTTTAGTTTAATGAGATCCCATTTGTCAATTTTGGTTTTTGCTGCCATTGCTTTCTTGTGTTTTATATAAAGTCCCTGCCCATGCTAAAGATATCCTGAATGGTTACTACCTGGTTTTCTCTCTCTAGGGTTTTTATGGTATTAGGTCTAACATTAGTCTCTAATCCATCTTGAATTAATTTCTTGTAGGCAAGTGAGTAAGAAAGGATCCAGTTTCAGCTTTCTACTTACAAGCCAATTTTCTCCCAGCACCATTTATTAAATAGGGAATCATTTCCCCATTTCTTTTTGTTTCTCCTTAGGTTTGTCAAAGACTTACGCTGTAGATGTGTGGTATTATTTCTATATCCCTGTTCTGTCTCCATTGGTCTATATCTCTTGCACCAATTGTTGCTCTGGTTACTGTAGCCCTAGAAAGGATAGTTTTGAAGTCAGGTAGCTTGATGCCTCCCAGCTTCTGCCCCTTCTCTGACTTGTATCATCCTTGGAGATGCGGGCTCTTTTGGTCTCCATATGAACTTTGAAGCAGCTTTTTCCGTAACTTGAAGAAACTCTAATGGTGTAGCTTGATAGATGGCATTGACCTATAAATTACCTTTGGGTAATATGGCCAGCCACGAGACATTCCTTCATCCATGAGTATGTTATTGTGTTCTTCCATTCGTTCGTCTCTTTCTTTATTTAATTGAGCAGTGGTTTGTGGTTCTCCTTGAAGAGGTCCTTTACATCCCTTTGCAAGTTGATTCAGGGTATTTTATTCCTCTTTGAAGCAATTGTGAATGGCCCATTCCATGATTTGGCTCTCTGTTTGTTCAGTTTCTGGTGCATAAGAATGTTTGTGATTTTTGCACATTACCTGTGTATCCTGAGATTCTTTACAGTTAAGCTTATCAGCTTGAAGCGAGATTTTGGGCTGAGACAATGGGCTTTCTAAATATACAATCATGTCATCTAAAAGAGGGACAATTTGACTCTTCTTCCCAACTGAATACCTCCTTGATTTCTTTCTCTCTGCCCTGATTGTCTCAACTATAAATCCCCAAATACCATGCTGTTTGTATGGAGAGGGCATCTCTCGGTCTGCAGCCAGTTTTGCGCGGGAATTTTCCAGCTTCGCCTGGTCCAGCAGACATTGATGTGAGTTTCACAAATAGCTCTTATTATTTTGAGGTGTGTATCGCTCCATCAATAATTTAATTTGTTGAACGCTTTTATGCTGGCTGTTGAATTTTGTGAAAAGCCTTTTTCTGCTTCCCATTGAGATACAATGATGTGGTTCCTGGTCTTTGGTTCTGTTTATATGCTGGATTATGTTTATTGATTTGTGAATGTTGAACCAGCCTTGCATCCCGGTGGATGAATCACTGGAGCATGGTGGATTAGCTTTTGATGTACAGTGGAACAATGCCGTACTTTATTGAGATTTTAAAATTACTGCCCACTGCGGGATACATATTGGTCTAAAATTCTCTTTTTTGTTGTGTGTCTCTGCCAGGCTTTGGTATCAGGATGATGTTGGTCTCTATACATGAGTGAGGGAGGATTCCTCTTTCTATGGATTGGAATAGTTTTAGAAAGAATGGTACCAGCTCCTCCTTGTACTTGTAGAAATTCAACTAAATCACCTGGTCTGGATGCTTTTGGCCAGGCTACTAATTATTGCCTCAATTTCAGAGCCTGCTGTTGGTCTATATTTAGGGATTCAACTCTTCCTGGTTTAGTCTTGAAGATTGTGGGTGTCCAGGGAATTATCTATTTCTTCTAGATTTTCTATTTATTTTAAGTAGGAGTGCCATAAGTATTCTGATGTTTTGTATTTCTGTGGGATCGGTGGTGATATCCCCTTTTACTTTCATTTTTTATTGTTCATTTTTGATTCATCTCTCTTGTCTCTTTTATTAGTCTTGTTGAAGGACTGTCAATTCTGAGTTGATCTTTTGAAAAACCAACCTCTGGATTCACTGATTTTTTTGAGGGTTTTGCCCTGTCCTCTGGTTCTGCTCTTGACTGAGAAGTATTTCTGCCTCCTGCTGTTTTGCATGTGGCTTGCTCTCTTGCTTCTGAAGTTCTTGACCAGAGCAGCAGAGGTTGACTTTTAGATCTCCAGCTTCTCCTTTAGGGGCAAATTAGTGCCACAACCTCTGGCCATACCTGCTTGAAATGTGTCCCCAGTGATTCTGGTATACAATCTTTGTTCCTCATTGGTTCTTAAAGAACATCTTTATTTCTGCCTTCACTTGTTGGCACCTAGGGCCATTCAGGAGCAGGTTGTTCGCCTCCTATGTGAAGCTGACAGCTCTGACTGAGTTCTCGAGTCCCAGCCCAGAATTGACGGGAATGTGTCTGAGAGGCTGGCCTATTATAATTTCTGTTCTGCCCATCTGCTGAGGAGGCTTTACTTCCAACTCGCCATGTGGTCATTTTTGAATAAGTGCGATGTGGTGCTGAGAAGAATGGTTATTCTGTTGATTTAAAGGAAAGTTCTATAGATGCTCCACAGTCTGCTGCTGCAGAGATGAGTTCAATCTCTGGATATCATTGTTTACTTTCTGTCTCGATCTGTCTAATGTTGACAGTGGAGTGTTGAATTCTCCCATTATTATTGCATGGGAGTCTAAGTCTCGCAAGCCCCTAAGGACTTGCTTATGAATCTGGGTGCTCCTGTATGGGTGCATATATACTTGAAGATAGTTAGCCTTCCGTTGAATTGATTCTTTACCTATTATGAATGTATTTCTTTGTGTCTTTGATCTTTGATGGTTGTATGTCGCTCAGCAGAGACTAGTATTGCAACTCCTGCTTTTTTGTTCTCCATTTGCTTGGTCAATCTTTCCTCCATCCTTTGGTTTGCTCTATGTGTGTCTCTCTGCCTGTGAGATGGTCTCTGAATGCCAACAAATTGGTAGTCTGACTCTCATCCAGTTTTCTGCTAGTCTGTGTCTTTTTTTAATTCTGGAGCATTTAGTCCATTTGTTACTTATGCCAGATTAGTTCTTGCAGTTCCTATCCCACATTATGATACTAACTGGTTTTGTCTTTAATTGACGCCGCCTCCTAGCCTAAAATGGTCTTTACATTTTGCATGTTTCTGCAATGGCTGGTACCATCTGCCTTTCCATGTTTAGTGCTTCCTCTCAGTCCCTGTAAGCAGGCCTGGTGGTGACAAAATCCTAAGCATTTTGGTTTATCTGTAGCACTATTTCTCCTTTCACTATGAAACCCTAGTTTCATTGGATATGAAATTCTGGGTTTAAAAATTCTTTTTATAGGAATGCTGAATGCCGCCTCATTTCTTTATTTGTAGAGGCTTCTGCCGAGATCTGCCACGGGTTTCGCAGTCCACCTTTTTCTCTCATTGCCTTATGATTTTTCCTTTCATTCTCAACTTCTAGCAACCGGCAATAGTGGCTCTGGTCATGCTCTCAGAGTACCCCTGTGGTACCTCTGTATTTCCTGGATTTGAATGTCAGCCTCCTACTAGGTTGTAGTTCTCCTGATGATATCCTGAAGAGTGTTTTCCCAACTGTTCCCACTTTTCCTCACTTCAGGTACCCTAATCAGAAGTAGATTTGGTTCCTTTTACATAATCCCATACTCTTTGCAGGCTTTGTTCATTTTTCTTTTCTTTTTCTTTTTTAGTTTCTTCTTTCTACTTCATTTCATTCATTTGATCCCTAATCACGATGCATTTCTTCCAGTTGATCTAGCTCGTTACTTAAAGCCAGCATTTATTAGCTGATTTCTAAAAATATGATTTGTTCTTTTATTTCTGTCTTTATGACTTCCTCTGCATTAATTATTTAGCCATCAATTCTTTCCTAATTTTTTCAAGATTTTAGTTTCTTTGGTGTTCTGGGTAATGAATTTCTATTTAGTTCTGAGAAGTTTGATGGACTGGAAGCCTTCTTCTCTCTTATCCTCACAAAGCCATTCCATCAAGCTTTGATCCTGCTGTTGGCAATGAGCCAAGGCCCCTTGCCGGGGAGACAGCCCATTTTGAATTCCAGCTTTTCTGCCCTGGCTTTTCCCATCTCGTGGTTTTATCTGCCTCTGGTCTTTAATGATGCAGGACGCATCGATGGGATTTCTGCAGTCCTCCTTGCCTGAAGGCTCTTCTGGGCCAGTCACTGTGACCTCAAATGGAGGTCTGCTTGAGGACAAGCTTGAGGTCCACTCTGCATCCCCTGCCTGCCTGGGTAAGCCAGCAGCAGAGCTGTGTAGCGATAGAATATTTGCACGCCATGTACTCTGTCTGATTCTGCTTTGGGAGGCTTCCTCTCAGGTGTACTCCCACCCTGTGAGGTGTGGGTGTCAGACTGCTCCCTAGTGGGGATGTCTCCCAGTTAGCTACCCAGGGTCAGGGACCTGGCCTTGAGCAGGGCAGTTCCTGTCCTTCTCAGATCTCAACCTCCGTGTTGGGAGAACCACTGCTCTCTTCAAAGGTGTCAGACACATTCGTTTGCGTCTGCAGAGGTTTCTGCTGCTTTTGTTGTTGTTTAGTGTGCCCTCTCCCCAGAGGTGGAGTCTACAGAGACAGGCAGGTTTCCTTGAGCTGCTGTGAGCTCCACCCAGTTCGAGCTTCCCAGCGGCTTTGTTTACCTACTTAAGCCTCAGCAATGGCGGGCGCCCCTCCCCCAGCCTCGCTGCTGCCTTGCTGTGAGATCACAGACTGCTGTGCTAGCAATGAGGGAGGCTCCATGGGTGTGGGACCCTCCTGGCTAGTTGTGGGATATAATCTCCTGGTGTGCCTGTTTGCTTAAAGCACAGTATTGGGGTGGGAGTTACCCGATTCTCCAGGTGTTGTGTGTCTCAGTTCCCCTGTCTAGGAAAAGGGATTCCCTTTCCCCTTGTGCTTCCCAGGTGAGGCGATGCCTCGCCCTGCTTCAGCTCTCGCTGGTCGGGCTGCAACAGCTGACCAGCACTGATTTTCCGGCACTCCCTAGTGAGATGAACCCAGTACCTCAGTTGAAAATGCAGAAATCACGGGTCTTCTGTGTCGCTGGCGCTGGGAGTTGGAGACTGGAGCTGTTCCTATTCGGCCATCTTGCCTGCAGCCTCCAATATGCTTCTTTCTAATTTTTATATGAGGATATTTCCTTTGTCATCACTAGGAATTATACCATTGTAGAATCCAAGAAAAGAGTGGTAGCAAACTGGTAAATAAAAAGAACAGTGTAACTCTGTGAGATGAATTCACACATCTTAAAGAGCTTTCTCAGAAAGCTTCTTTCTAGTTTTTCTCTGAGGATATTTCCTTTTTCACCATTTTCGTCAATGCGCTCGTGAACAGCCCTTTACAAATTCCACGAAAATAGTGTTAGCAAACTGCTCCATGAAAAGAAATTTGTAAGTCTGTGAGATGAAATAACACATCGCAATGCAGATTCGCACAAAGCTTCTTTTTGTTTATATTCTGAGGATATTTAATTTGTCACCATAGGCTTCAATGAGCTCCCAAATATCCTATTGCAGATTCCACGAAAACCGTGTTATCAAACTGCTCAATGAAAACAACAGTGTAACTTTGTGACATTAATTCACAAAAAGCTTCTTTATCAGAAAGCTTCTTTCTAGTTTTTATCTGAGGATTTTTCCTTGGCTTCAATGTGCTCCCAAATATCCCTTTGCAGGTTCCAAAAAACAGTATTAACAAAGTCCTCCATGAAAAGAAAGGTGTAACTCTATGAGACGAATTCACACATCACAAAGGAGATTCTCAGAAATCTTCTTTTTGGTTTTTATCTGAGGATATTTCCTTTGTCATCATGGACTTCAATGCAATCAAAAATATCCCTTCTTGGATTCCCCCAAAACAGTGCTACCAAACAGATCCATGAAAAGAATTGTGCAACTCTGTGAGATGAATTAACACTTCAAAAAGCAGTTTCTCAATATGCTTCTTTCAGGTTTTTATATGAGGATATTTCCTTTCTCACCATAAGCTTCAATGTACTAGGAAATATCCCATTGTAGAATCCAAGAAAAGAGTGTTAACACACTGGTATATGAAAAGAACAGTGTAACTCTGTGAGATGAATTCACACGTCACCAAGCTGTTTCTCAGAAAGCTTCCTTCTAGTTTTCACATGAGGATATTTCTGTATTCACCATAGACCTCAGAGCACTGAGAAATATCCCTTTGCAGATTCCATGAAAACAGTGTTTGCAAGCTGCTCCATGAATAGAAAGGTGTGACTCACTGAGATGAATTGACACATCACAAAGAACTTTCCTAGAAAATTCTTTCTAGTTTTTGTCTGAGGATATTTCTTTTGTCACCATAGGCTTCAAGGTGATTCAAAATATCCTTTCTCAGATTCCCCAAAAACACTGCTACCAAACTGATCCATGAAAAGGATAGTGTAACTCTGTCAGGTGAATTCACACATCACAAAGAAGTTTCTCAGAAAGATTCTTTCTCCTTTTATTTTGAGGATATTTCCTTTTTCACCATAGGTCTCAATGCACTCCAATACATCCCTTTGCAGATTCCACGAAAATAATGTTAGCAAACGGCTCAATGAAAAGAACAATGTTACTCTGTAAGATGAATTCACACATTACAAAAAGTTTCTCTGAAAGCTTCTTTCTAGTTTAAATCTGAGGATATTTCTTTTGTCACCATAGGCTTCAATGTGATCCAAAATACCCCTTCTCAGATTCCCCGAAAGCAGTGGTACCAGACTGCTCCATGAAAAGAATCGTGTAACTCTGTGAGATGAACTAACCCATCACAAAGCAGTTTCTCAGAAAGCATCATTCTAGTTTTTATATGAGGATATTTCCTTTTCCACCATAGGCTTCAATGTGCTACAAAATATCCATTCTAAGACACCAGAAAAAACAGTAATGCCAAAGTGTTCCCTCAAGAGAAACGTTTAGCGCTATTAGATGAATGTGCACATCACAAAGGAGTTTCTCCAAAATCTTCTCTCCTGCTTTTACCTGAAGAATTTTCTTTTTCTACCTTAGGCCTCTATGCAGTCTCAAATATCCCTCTGCAGATTCCACAACAACAGTGCTAACAAATTGCTCCATGAAAAGAATTATGTAGTGCTGTGAGATAAATTGACCTATCACAAAGTAGTTTCTCAGGAAGCTTCTTTCCAGTTTAAATTTGAGGATATTTCCTTTTTCACCATAGACTTCAATGTACTCCCAAATAACTATTCTCAGATACCACAAAAACAGTGATGATGAACTACTCAATCAGCAAAAAGGTTAAATTCTATGAGAAGAATACACACATCACAAAATCGTTTCTCAAAGAGCTTCTCTCCAGTTTTTATCTGAAGATACTTGTTTTTTCACTGTAGGCCTCTAAGAGCTCCAGAAAATCCCTTTGCAGTTTCCTCAAAAAGATTGCTACTAAACTGCTCAATAAAAACAAAGATGTACCTCTGTGAGATGAATTCACCCATCAAAAAGCAGTCTCTCTATCTCAGTGAGCAGAATTAACACATCACAAAGCGGTTTCTGAGAAAACTTCTTTCTGGTTTTTATATGAGGATATTTCCTTTGTCACCACAAGCTTCAATGCGCTGCAAAATATCCCATTGCAGATTCCAAGAAAACAGTGTTAGCAAACTGCTCTATGAAAAGAACAGTGTAACTCTGTGAGATCAATTCACACATCACAAAGCAGTTTCTCAGAAATCCTTTTTCTAGTTTTTATCTGAGGATATTTCCTTTGTCATCATAGGCTTCAAAGGGATCCCAAATATCCCCTTTGCAGATTTCACAAAAACAGTGTTAGCTAACTGCTCCATGAAAAAAAAGGTGTAAATCTGTGAGATGAATTCACAAAGCAGTTTCTCAAAAGCTTCGTTTTGGTTTTTGTCTGAGGATATTTCCATTGTCACCATATGCTTCAAAGCATGCCCAAATATCCTATTGCAGGTTTCACAAAAAGGGTGTTAACAAACTGTCCAAAGAAAAGAATCGTGTAACTATTTGTGATGAATTCACACATCACAAAAAGTTTCTCAGAAAGCTTCTTTCTAGCTTTTTTCTGGGGATATTTCCTTTGTCACCATAGGCTTCAATGCGATCCAAAATATCCCTTCTCAGATTCCCCAAAAACAGGGCTACCAAACTGCTCCATGAAAAGAATGGTGTAACTCTGTGACATGAATTCACACATCACAAAGTTGTTTCTCAGAAAGCTTCTTGCTAGTTTTTTTCTGAGGATATTTCCTTTTCATCATATTTTTCAATGGGCTCTGGAATATCTCATCACACATTCCATGAAAAAAGTGTTAGTAAACTTCTCAATGAAAAGAACAGTGTAACTCTGTGAGATGAATTCACACATCATGAAGAAGTTTCTCAGAATGATTCTTTCAAGATTTTATCTGAGGATTTTTTTTTATCATCATATTCTTCAATGCGATCCAAATTAACCCTTCTCATATTCCCCAAAAACAGTGTTACCAAACTTCTGCATGAAAAGAATCGTGCAACTCTGAGAGATGAATTAACAAATCACAAAGCAGTTTCTCAGTAACTTTTGTAGTTTTTGTCTGAGGATATTTCCTTTTTCACATTTAGCCTCAATGTGCTAACTAATATCCCTTTGTAGATTTCAGGAAAATAGTGTTAGTAAACTGCCCCATGAAAATAAAGGTATAAACCTATGAGATGAATTCACACATCGCAAAGCAGTTTCACAGAAAGCTTCTTTTTGGTTTTTAGCTGAGGATATTTCCTTTGCCACTATAGGCTTCAATGCGCTTCCAAATATCCTATTGCAGATTCCTCAAAAACAGTGTTATCAAACTGCTCAATGAAAAGAACAGCATAGCACTGTAAGATGAATTCACACATCACAAAGCTGTTTCTCAGAAAGCTTCTGTCTAATTTTTATCAGGATATTTCCTTTTTCACTATAGGCCTCAAGATGCTCTGGAATATCCCTTTGCAGATTTCATGAAAACAGTGATAGCAAACTGCTCCATGAAAAGAAAGCTGTAAATCTGTGAGATGAATCTACACATCACAAAGCGATTTCTCAGAATGCTTCTTTCTAATTCTTATCTGAGTTTTTCCTTTGTCACTGTAGACTTCATTGTGATCCAAAATATCCCTTCTCAGATTCCCCCAAAATAGTGCTACCAAACTGCTCCATGAAAAGAAACATGTAACTCTGTGAGATGAATTCACAAATCACAAAGCAGTTTCTCAGAAAGCTTCTTACTAGTTTTCATCTGAGGATATTTCCTTTGTCACCATAAGCTTCAATGCGCTCCAAAATATACCATTGCAGATTCCAACAAAACAGTTTTAGCAAACTGCTCAATGAAAAGAACAGTGTAACTCTGTGAGATGAATTCACAAATCAAGAAGCAGTTTCTCAGAGAGCTTCTTTTTGGTGTTTATTTGAGGATATTTCCTTTTACATTACTATCCTGAATGCTCTCCGAAATATCCCTTTGCAGATTCCGTGGAAAGAGTGTTAGCAAACTACAGCATGAAAAGAATGGTCTAACTCTGTGAGTTGAATTCAAACATCACAAAGAACTTTCTCAGGAAGCTTCTATCTAATTTTATCTGAGGTTATTGCCTTTGTCACCCTAGGTTTCAATGCTATCCAAAATAT